>NC_141800.1:9647201-9797679 GCF_057944985.1 Cucurbita pepo subsp. pepo | reverse complement strand
TGGTTGAATACAGAAAAAAACCTTGGTGTTTTCTTGATACCCTTTTGGTGTTATTCTTTTTCAAACCTTGCTTTAGGTTTGATGTTTAAACCGATTCATTGAATTAGTTTTGATCAAGCTAATTCTGGAGTGAATTGTCTTGGTATCTAAGAGTGACCATTATAGATTCCAAGTTCGATCTAAGAGTCATTCATCTTTTAACCAGCTCTTGGTTGGAATCAATCCGTTAAGTTAGCTTTCTATGTGAGCGTTTTGCAAGGATTCTAGAAGGACCTCTAGCTTTGCAAAAATCAGCATTGTAGGCGCTTATCACTTGTTCAAGAGTGTTTGAAGGTGAAGGAGAAGATCAAGAATGATTCCTTCTTACAGAAGAGTAAAAGAGTGAAAGAATCAGAATACAGTTTACCTCAATAAATAAGGGAAGGTCATATCGATTCCGGGGAAGGTTCAGTCGCTTCTCTTTCTTTCCTTTCTGCCTGCCAGTTCCTTATTAATTACCTAAAAAATGATCTTTAAAAGTCATATAGGATAGAATTTCTTTTCTTTCAGCTCCCGCTATTAGTGAAAAAGGTCTTACGAACTTTGACCCCTATGTTGGATAGAATTTCTTCATTAATGGTACTTACAGGATCATTCATAAGGAGTTTCGTCTTTGTCTTTTCTTTCCTCTCCCTGATTTCAAACACTTACAAGTCTCATTAATGTTTCGTCGTCTTCTTCTTTCGTTTCGTCTTGACTTACTCTTCAGTCATCTTAATCTTTCGTGTTTACTGTTCAAGAGTGAAAGGATAGGTGAACGTTCAGTAGCTCAGGGAAGTCTCATGAGTGAAAGAAGGGCCGGACTGAGGTAGTTTATTTCGTCTCATGAGTAGTTCAGTCTAATTCATCAATAGGTTGGTTGGTTTATATCTCATTCCTCTTTCTTTCGTTTCTTTCATCTTTCTTTCGTCTTTCGATACAATCAAATACAAATAGAAAGGCCCAATTCATTGGGATTTCCCTATTAGTTCGGGGCAAGCGGATCATTTATGATTCAGAGGATGAGCTTCAAGAGAATGATTTGGAGTTCGTTCTTCCAAAGTGGAACCATGCAGTACCAGACACGTGATAGATCTTCCAATCCAAAGAACAAGGCTTTGTTCGAATCAATTCATTGTTGGCCCCTGCGGATCTGCTCTTTTTCCTATTCAAATATCAGCCCCCTGGCTCTTTCTTTGTTTTCACATCGAGAATTCTTTGAAGATGAAGAGATGTCAAAGGGGCTTCTTACTTCCCAAACGGATCCTCCTACATCTATAATCTATATATAAAGGTATCATAGACAAGAAATGTGAATTGTTGATTAATCGTCAGAAATGGCTTAGAACCAATAGTTCATTATCTAATGGATCTTTCCGTTCTAATACTCTTGAGTTCTCAGTATGTATTTATAACTCTCTTCCTATCTAAGTTCCTATCTAACGGAACGCTATTGGATCAAATGACAAAGACATTGTTAAGAAAAAGATGGCCCGGATAAAATGGAAATTTTCTTCATTTCCCATTCCATAGCCGTAAAGATATGTGGCTATGAAAGAGGGATTAGGTGGAACAGAATTGGCTGGGTGGTAGAGTGGTGGAAACGCTTCTTTCTTCACAGACAGCATAGTGATAAGAAAATGCTAATGCCGTTGACTCAGATCCAAGCCGGAAAGTGGTTGATGACGACTTTGAGTATTAGGACTAATTCATCACAAGAGGTTTAATCCCGAGAGCCTTCTTCCCTTGAGCGGCTCCTTCGCCTACGGGTCTCACTGCTTTTGCTCCTTCGCCCAGCTCGCCTTTTTCGAGACTTATCACTCCCTCCGGCTAGACCATGAAAAATGGAACTTTTCCACCTCACTGGGAGATTAATCTTACGTAGGATAGGCAAAGCATCCGGGACTATTAGCTGGTGCCTCCCCCATTCATATTCGAATCTCTCTAGGTTGAACAAGAAGAATCTACAGGCGCAGGAGAATCATTTGGGGTCTCAGCTAGCTGCCATGTATATCTCTTCCTGGGTAGACATCCACCCTAACAAACAAGGGCGTCGAAGATGCGAACCTCACGAGACTAAGGCTATCAACTTCTCGAGAGATTTCCTAAGTGCTCACGGATCCATTCTGGCGAC
The DNA here is from genome assembly GCF_057944985.1 of Cucurbita pepo subsp. pepo. Classification (NCBI taxonomy): domain Eukaryota; kingdom Viridiplantae; phylum Streptophyta; class Magnoliopsida; order Cucurbitales; family Cucurbitaceae; genus Cucurbita; species Cucurbita pepo. The sequence continues at coordinate 9,795,527 of NC_141800.1, read as the reverse complement.
CACTTTCCTTCTATTTGCCTCCTACACTGAACGATAGGCCAGACTATGCACGACCAGAGAGCGAGCTTGCGTGTCCTTTCCCTCAGTTGCCTTATTGGCTAGCTACAGAGGCTAACTCATATCTATAATGGATAGATAAGAAGAGAATTCCTAACTCTTTATAGTCAGTCCACTAGGAAAAAACTAAGAACTTCGAAAGCAAGTCATCTGGTATGCTGAACTCAAAAGCCAACTACCTTCTATCTCCTGGGCTCATCAACAGCTATAGAAAGAACTCTTAGCTTAGCTATTGAGCTACGAGGAGAGAAAGAAGAAGAATATCCTTATCCTTCCCCTTTGTTCGGAATGGAATAGCGTGTCGGTCTTTAGTTCAAGGATTAGTCCCATGAAAAACAAGAAAAAAAGGAGGAAAGCTCAGAGCCAATAAAAAGAAAAATGCACGAAAGGGGTCTATCTATCCATGGCTGGAAATCGGGCCCGTCCATTGATCGAGGTAGCCAAAGGCATCAACAGGTAGCTTCCGAACTCCTAGCATCGAGCTCAAGGAAGTGAGGAATGAAGGATAGGCCGGCCCAAGGTAGGTTCTCTCGTGAATCCCATGCAGTCATTCATTAAGGTTGAGCATTAAGGTCCTATAGGCCTTAGGTTGTTAGAATAGAGTGAATATGAAGGAAAGAGAAGAAGGCCGATCTTGAATCGAACCTGCTCATAAGCTCTCTTTCAAAAGGCCCAGGAGAAGATGAATAAAGATCCAGATAGAATGTTTGTTTGGCTTTCTCAATCGCTTTCTCGGCCGTGCAGTATGTACTTCTACTTCTGTTTGGAGATTCCTTACTTAGTTAGGACTTTGATTGACTAGAGTAGCCCCTATGTATCCGAAGGCGCCCTTTTGTTTGTTTATGCGCCTTAAACGTGATTTGGCTTATAGTTAAGTGGATCTACCCCGTTCCGTAGAATCCCAAGAAGAAAATGTCACCAAAGCGGGAGGCAGGAAAACATACCGACGCAGCGCAGTGCCTTTGATGAATGTAGACTGGAAAGGAATAGGACTTTCTATTTCTAGTAGTTCCTTCTTCGAAAGTCTAAACTTTGTAGATGCCTTTAAGGGTGAGAACCAGGAGGTGGGCTTGGTCTTCACTGACACAATCTCGGGCCGTACTTTCTTCTCGAATTCCTCTGTCTTCCCGGAGCTACCTGTCTTTGAACTTCATTCCTCAATTGATGGATGGAGCTTTCATTTCACACTTCCTCGTAAATCTTCCATATTCCCTACTGGGTGAGCCTCACGACTTCCCTTTGACTCCGGACTGAGCTTCGTTCGCCTGCGAGAAATTGAACAAGTGACTCACTTCTCTGGAGCTTGACTAGAAACTAGAAAGAGTTTTGACTTCGTTCAGTGCCTAGAATCCGATTCTTGACTGGTGCTATCTATAAACCAACAATCGTCAGCCTTGGGCGGAATTTGAGCTTTCGCTTCTGTTGGTCGATTTAGCTTCAACTTATTAATTCAATTTGGTTATTGTTTTTCACTTATTTATTTGATTGAAAATTCTTCTTGTTTGTTGAAGATTGCCGGGCCCCGCTTTGACTGATTTGATTCTTGCTTCTATCTTGAGTACCTATTGAAAGTGAGAATTGAATTACCGAAGCTACGTTGGTAAACTACCTGGCTAACACTCGTGAGAAAGGTCTTTGACTAAACCTGCTAACAAAGAGGGTGTGTTAAAAACTGATGAAAGGTAGATTGGCTTGCCTCAATGATAGCTAAATCTTTCATATTGAATTGACCTATAATATACAGACTAAAGATAAAGAGTAGCCCTGCTTCTTCTTCTTCGCTCCCTCTCCTGAGATTCTCTGTTTCGTGGCCGATAACTCGATTCGAGATTAGAAAGCCCAGCTCCTTTGAGCAAGTTCACTATGAATTGCATTACCTTCTATATATCTCTCTCCTATTCCTTTCCGTTAACTATTTATTGAGATATCTCACACCATCCTATAACTAGCCTTACCACAAATATCAAGCGAGGAGAACTAACTATTCTTAATTACCCGACTATTGGCTTACTCTTAGAGTGTAGAGTGACTCTTCTCCGGAAGCTTCTAGCCAGTCTGGTCTGACTATTTATTCTAGATAGGGGTCAAGCAAATACTGGAACTGCTGGCAAAACAGTCCTTTCTTCAAAGACTATTGTGGTAGGAACACATTCTTCGAGCGGTATTCTGACTTGAAAGAAAGTCAAAGCTATAGGCTAGTTGCAGTGCCATCTTCATCTTCTAGTTTGCCGCGGACTCTGCTCTTAGCCTTTCTCTCACCGCTAATGTAGTTCTACTTCTATTATTTCGTTTTTCTTTCTTTAAACCTATCATGATGTTATAATCTGATATTCTATTCATTCGATAATAAATCCATACTATCTGAGTTGGGATAGATAGATATAACCCAACCGATATAAAGAATGCTACCATCAAACCTAAACCAACATAAATCTGAGAATGATTATGGGAGTCTTTCTTCAATAAATCCAACCCTATGAAAGCCAGGTGCATAATAATCCATATTAAGAAATTCAGAATAGAAATACAAAAATGATTTCACCGAGAGAATACCATACGGCGCATACCCGTACCAAACAGTACAACCAATACCGGGACAAGAACTATAATACGACCATAGATACCTAATCAATAAGTAATGAGATCAACCAAGCATTTCTGAATCTTAAAGATAGTACTTACTTCTTTCGGTCATTCATCAAAAGGAAAGACTTGTTTGGAATTTGCTGAATTGAGCCAAATTTGGGATTCTTTCTTCATTTGAATTCGAAGTCGAGTCTATTTCTCTTTCGTTATTCAAACAAAATCACAAAGAAAAAGAAAATAGATTTGATACCTTGTCTGGAACTCATGTTTGAAAGAAATATTCGATCACATAGAGTCATGAAGTTCAGTGGGTTAATTCTAAATTCACAGTTGATAAATGGTAAAAAAGAAAGAAAGCCCTCACTCCTCTCCCTCTTGGTCGAGCTGTTGAACTCGTTCGCCTCGTAACCTCGGGCTCACCGCTTTCGCTCCTCTCCTTATATTCTATGTGATATGAACCAAGAGACATCAATCATACAATATACTTCAATGAAGATGTGAAGAAAATATTGTTGAAATCATCAAAAGATATTTCAATTCATGCCACATTGAAGAAGAATGAAGTTTGATTGTTACAAATTTTGGGTGGGTTACCGTTTAGAGTAATTTAGAGTTATTGTATTTTAAGACTTTTTATTTAATTTCAGTTACATTTACATAATGGCTAATTATGGCCATAAAGTAGGAATGTTACAACTCTTGGAATACCTTTACTAGTTTCATTTTTGAGGTTATATAAAGCCTTATATGTTGTATTTGTAAGTAGACTTGGAAAATATATTAAAAGAAGCATTTGTGCTTTTCTTTAGCCAATGGCTAAGTTTCTTTGCAATTCTATGTAGTTTAGATTGCATGTAGAATCATTCAAGCTCGACATGATCAATCTTGCTTGTGGAGTGATTCGAATCTCAAACAAGTGTTTGAGATATTTGATCAACAAGAGTCATTCAAGCTAGACATGATCGATCTTGCTTGTGGAGTGATTCGAATCTCAATCAAGTGTTCTTGTCTTGAGATATTCGATCAACAAGGTAATCCGAATCTTATTCCCCTTGTAGTTGATTCCTTATCTTATCATTTGGTATCAGAGCTTCAGGCTCAAGATCGGATATATGTTTCCTTTGCGTTTCTTCTCAATTTGATTTTTATTTATTTTCATCTTTTTAGTTTTTAATCGACCCAGAGTTCAAAATTCAATCTTTGCTCTATTTAAAATTTTGAGAGGTGAGAATGAGAGCTTCATTTGTGTAACTGAGTGTAAAAGGAGTGTCCTAAAATTTTCTTGAGTGTATACTCGTGAGGAGAGTGTTGTGAGGTCCTTCGTATTTCCATAACTTATTTTTTGCAGCAAAGTTTCACAAATAGATTCGAGGACGAATCCTCTTGAAGAAGTGGAGAATGATATGAACTGAGAGACATCAATCATACAATATACTTCAATGAAGATGTGAAGAAAAGGTTGTCAAAATTATCAAAATATGTTTCAATTCATGCTACATTGAAGAAGAATAAAGTTTGATTGTTGTAAATTTTGGGTGGGTTATAATTTAGAGTAATTTAGAGTTATTGTATTTTAAGACTTTTTATTTCATTTCGGTTACATTTACATAATGGCTAATTATGGCCATAAAGTGTGAATGTTACAACTTTTGGAATGCCTTTAATAGTTTCATTTTGAGGCTATATAAAGCCATGTATGTTGTATTTGTAAGGTAGACTTGGAAAATAGAGTAAAAGAAGCATTTGTGCTTTTCTTTAGCCGATGGCTAAGTTTCTTTGCAATTCTATGTAGTTTAGATTGCATGTAGAATCATTCAAGCTCGACATGATCAATCTTGCTTGTGGAGTGATTCGAATCTCAAACAAGTGTTTGAGATATTTGATCAACAAGAGTCATTCAAGCTAGACATGATCGATCTTGCTTGTGGAGTGATTCGAATCTCAATCAAGTGTTCTTGCCTTGAGATATTCGATCAACAAGGTAATCCGAATCTTACTCTCCTTGTAGTTGATTTCCTTATCTTATCATTCAGTCTCATTAATCTTGAGTCTTAGGTTACAATTCAAGCAAGAAAGGGGAAGATCAAGAAGAAATAGGTTCCGGTTCAGTAGTTAAGGAGTTTCCCGAGTTTACAGTCTTCGTCTTTGAATAAATAGGTTATTGAGAGAAGCCTAGGTTCAGTAGCTCTTGTTCGGTTTCTTCCTCGTAGAGTCAGAGTTACATCTGTCTCATTCTTCTTTCGGTGAGTCTTAGTTTACAATGAGTGAAAGAATAACTAATAAATAACTTCAGGGAATGAATATCGGTGAAGGAAGAAGACTCAGACAGAGTGATCGAATAGCTCAACCCTCATGAAAGAAAGAATCATACTCCAGTTTACCTCCTTCAATAAAGTCAGGTAATATCTATCGGTTAGGGAGTTCAATTTGGTTCGTCAAGTAGTGCTTGAGTTTACCGAGTGAAAGAGAAAGAATAAGGAACACTCACTGAAGGTAATATCGTGGAAGGAGAAGAGAAAGAATGAAGGCAATAGCGATAGCGGGTCAGGAGTGAAAGCAAGCAAGAAAGCCAGTTCCGTAAACTCTCTCTCAAGAATGAATCTTTCGTCTTTCAAAGCAGCGTCTTCATTTCCGACTCTCCCCTCTATCACTGTAAATGATCATGAATAAGGAGTCTTTGTTTACTGTCTTTGAATAAATAGGAGAAGGAGAAAAGGTAAGTAATATCGGTGAAGGAAAGAGCTACTTACTTTCTTTTACCTCAATAAATAAGGAAAGGGCATATCGGTTCTGGTTCATGAGCTGATCTTTCTATTCACTCTCATTCTTGCTTCTTTCTTACAGTCGAGTAAAAGAGTGAGTTCAGTAGTTGTTCAGTCTCTTTCTTTCATTTGTTTCGTCTTGACTTACTGTGAAGTCTCATTGTTCAGGGGGAATCCATGAATTAGCTACTGAACCTAGTGAAAGAAGAGTGAAAGAAGGATTTCAGGAGACAAGCCTATTTACCTTGTTCAATCAGTCCAATGCAGGGCAGGCTGGGTTACTTACTCTCATCTTCTTTATCTGGGCAGGCAAAGAACTGAATCTGGGCAAAGAACTGACTTAACCTTAGTTTAGTGCTTACCCCATAAAATAAGGAAGGTAATCTCATCAGCCTATTTACCGAGTTCAAGAAAAGAGCTACTGTACTGAATGAACCCATTTACCGAGTGAAATCAGTAATAGGAAAAGAAAAGGAGAGGAGGTTAGAGTGAAAGAAGGATTGAAGGAGAGAAGCTTACCTTGTTCTTCAATTAAAAGGGTTTCGGTTGAGTCGAATGAATCTTTCTTCTTCTTTTCTTACTATTCCTGGTTCAATAGTTCAGGAGCGACGAAGCCACGGCCACGAGACCGAGTGAAAGAAGAAATAGGAAGGAAAAGGAGTAAATAGGGAGAAGGAATCTTTCGTGTTTACAGTTCGTTCAATCAAACACCTATTCTATTTACCTCGTAAAAGAGTGAAGGAATAAAACAAAGCAAAGCTAGAACTAAGAGAGGAGCGAAGCTGAGGTTCAGTAGCTCTTATTCTTCTTTTACAGTTCAGGGAGAAGAGTGAAAGAAAGGGGCGGCTAAGACAGAGAGGAGGTAATCAATCTTTCAAGGAGCCAAGCAGTGAGACCAATAGAATAGGTGACGGAGTGAAAGATGGGACAGTAAATTCATTAGTGGCTTTATCGAGTTAAAGAGTGGAATCTGGTTCCGGTGAAGGTTCCGAAGGAATATTTGATTCCACCTCAATCTTTCCTTTCTCTGATTCTGCATCTTACTCAATCTTTGCTTTCTCTTCTTCTTTCATTCTCTTTCTCGTCAGGTTCAGGATTGATTTCATTCATAAGGTAAATAGGGTAAGGTGAAGGAGCTCAGCAATGAAACCGAAGGGGAGGTGAAGGAGTTCAACAGCTCTCCCAAGAGGGAGAGGAGCGATGCAGCTTGACCTTAAGGGAAAGGAGTGAAACAACTCGACCGGAAGGGAGAGGAGCGATGCAATGAAACCGACAGGGGAGGGGTAGTCAATGGAATTGTGAAACCGAGTTTACGAGGTGAGGGAGCGAAGACGCTCGAACATCCTTATGCACTTGGTACACTACACAACAACCCCTTAGAGCAGGGGCCAAGCAAGGAAGACAACTCATTTGTTTACAGGAGGAGTGAAAGAAAGGCTAAGATAGAGAGGAGGTAGCCTTTTTGAAGGAGTGAAATCAGAGACAGTAAATGAATTAGCGCGACTTTACTGAGTTAAAGAGTTAAATGACATCTTTATTTAATAGGTAGAGGCGAATGAATCTTTCTTCTTTACTCGACTGTCAAGCTGCTAACTCCTTCATTTATTCAAACACTTACAACTCGTTCACGTTCAATCCGGTCAGGTAATATCAGTTCCGTCTGGTTCCGGAGCTTCTCTTCCTGTTCAGGAGAATTCATCGATAGTGTTTACAGGAGAGTACATACGTCAGTGAAATCAAGGATTAGAGAAAGACATAGTTCAACCAACCCAAGTTCAATAAGGAAAAGGTTCAGACAGGAGAAAGAAGAAATACGGACAATCTAGTTTCGTAGTGAATGAAGGGGTTTACCTCGAACAATAATGGAAGAAGGAGTTAACTTGACTTTGGTTTGACCTATTTACCTACCCTGTGCTTGAATAGTTCTGGAGCTAGCTTCAGCCTATCTATTTACCGAGTAAAAGAATAGAATAGTTCAGGCGACAAACAAGCAGTGAGACAAGGAAGACCGGGCCGGGGACAAGAGAGTCTAGATAGAATGGGTGAAGAAGTTCCATCCATCAGGTTCATGTTTTCCCTTTCTTCTTTATACAGTAAGAGGGGAGAGAGAGTCAATTCATTAGCGGCTTTTGATAGTCTTGACTTACTCTTCAATCAAAGACACACCTATTCTAGAATTACCTTGTGACATCAGCTTCAGCAAATCTTTCTTCTTCGTTTCTATTCTAGCTTTCCCTCAAATATAAAGGAAGAAGATCATAGAGGTTACGGAGCGAAGCAGCTTTACCTAGTTCTCTCTAACTAAAGGGAATATCGGCTCATGAGTCAATCTTTCTTTCTCTCTTCGGTTACTGGATTGAATGAATTGACTCTACTGCTAATATCTAATTCTGATTCTTACCTCCACCTACTTCAAGAAGAATAGTCAGGGTTTGCGGTTCAGTCTTGACTTGTCTCAGATTCATCTTTCATTTTCTTCTTCTTCAGCTAACTAACGAAATGATGATAATTCCTCTCCCTTACTTTACAGTCTCGTCGAACTACTTACTCCCTCTTCTCTACACCCTATTCAGTCAGTTAAAGAAAGAGCGATAACTCCAAATCAGGTCAATATAGTAGAGTCAAAGAAAGGTGTGGGTCAGGTACTATCGGAAAAGGTGAAGGAGTTGTACTTGTTTTCGGTTGAGTCTGAGTTTACAGTGAAATCAGGGAAGGGAGATAGAAGTGAATGAGTTTGTCTTGCTTTGTTTGAAGAAATAGGGACAAGGAGAGTGAGTCAAAGGTTAAGGTAATCATAGAGTCCGGTCAGGGAGGTTCATGGGCTTCTCCTTCTGTAAAGTCTCATTCATCTTGTCTTGCTTGCTCGTCAAGTTAGTAGCTTTACCTTCCCGTAATTCATCTTGTTGTTCTTGTCTTGCCTTCTCGTCAAGTTAATGAGTGAGCTTGACTGACCTTCCCGTAATTCATCTTCTTCTTTCTCTTGCTTTCTATAGAGGTTAAGGTTAGTAGCTTGCTTGACCTTCCCGTAATTCATACATATCTTGTTGTCTTTCTTTACTCGAGATTAGAGGTTAGCTTGACCCTCTTTCCGTTGTTCTTGTCTTTCTCTTCGTCAGGTGAGTAGCTTGAGCTTCTTTCCGTTGTTCTTTCTTGTCTTTCTCTTCGTCAGGTGAGTAGCTTGAGCTTCTTTCCGTTGTTCTTTCTTATCTTTCTCTTCGTCAGATTAGTAGCTTGACTGACTGAGCTTCTTGTAATGTAAATCTTGTTCTTCTTGTTCGGCAGATTAGATTAGTAGCTTGACTGACCTGTATGTAGTAATTTGATTTCTTGTAGTTGTAGTTGTTCGTCGGATTAGATTAGTAGCTTGAGACAGACCTTCTTTCGTGTAATTCATCTTGTCTTCTTGTTCTTGTCTTGCTTTCTTTCTCCTCAGGTTAATGGAGCAGCTGCTTCTTGACTGACCTTCTTGTAATTCATCTTGTTGTTCTTGTCTTTCTTTCAATACGTAGCTTGACCTTTCCTCCCGTAATTCATCTCATCTTTCTTCTTCTCTTTCTCCTTCGGTTAGAGGATTGAAGATAAATAGGTTCTCGTCAGGGAATAGAATATCGCTTGTAGGCAGTAGAGCTTAATGAGTAGGGAATAGACAGTTGGAAGTGTAATGTAAGTAGAGAGAAGTAGGAGAGTAGGTAGGAAGTTCAAGTATAGAGTTGTAAGTGAAAGTAGAGTAGGCAGTAGTAAGTTCAAGTAGAGAGGGAGTTGTAAGTTCAAGTAGAGAGTAGAGAATGGTTTCAGGTTACGGGGAAGTAGCTAGCTAGCTTGAGGTTGAGTCTTTCCTTTCTTAAATCCTACTATCCTACTTCAGTCTTGACTTTCTTCTCTTTCTTATTTGCTGAGTTCAGACTTTCAACACTTGCGCTAAGGTAAATCAGGGAAGTATAGTTATTGAGTGAAGTAGAATGAATCGGCTTTCCTTTCAACACTTCCTCCCCTCAAACACTGGAAAGGTAAAGAAAGCAAAGGATAGGGCAAGGAGCAAAGCAATTAATATCTTACCGACAGTAAAGGGAAATGAGAGAGAAAAGTCATAGTTGGATACGAGGAGCCAAGCAGCGAGACGAGAATAGCTCAGAGGGGTGAAGAAGAGCGACAAAGGAAGGAGAGGGTCAGGATCAAGAATCAATCAATCAATAGGTTCAGTAGTTCACGATCATTAATAAGAAGGAGTCTTTGTTTACAGTTCAGGGAAGAAGACATGAAACAGAGAGAGTTTAAGAGCGGTTAAGACATGAAACGGAGAGAGTTGTGGCTAAGACATGAAACAGACAGAGAGAGTTTACGAGCGGCTAAGACATGAAACAGACAGAGAGAGTTTACGAGCGGCTAAGACATGAAACAGACGAGAAGATCAGAAGGGCTGGCAATTCCATTATGAGACCGGGAGTCAACTCTCATTCATAAGTAGGAAGGCAAGACTCCTGGTCCAGTTCAGAGGTTGATTCTTCTTTTCTTCTTTTCGAAAGGTAAACTCTAACTCTAAGCTTTTTTCTTTCCTTTTCTTCTTTCACTGTACAAGGATAGGATAGTCTCAAACAAAGGTTGGTTTCGCTTTCTTCTTCTTCTTTTCTACTAAAGGTAAGGCGGGGAAGGAGCTTTGCTTAATCTCATTTACTCGCGTAAAGGACTGATTCCTCTTCTCTTCTTTACCATTCTCCTCAGGTTCTTCTGCAGGCAGGTTCTGATTCTAGCTTTTGACTTACCTAGTTCAACCAACCCACCTCAAGAATCCGTACAAAGAAGGGGGGCAGGCAGCAGTTAGTTATTTCTCTTTAGGTTATCTTTATAGTTATTATCTCTAGTTATCTCTCTTATCTCTCTCTTTCTTGAAGACAGAAATAGGTTATCCTTCTTATTACACTACATTCTTTAACTTAAGGATAAGGTTTCTTTACTGACTCTGTCCTGACTGTTCTCTCTCAGGCAAGAAAGCAGGCAAGCAAGCAAGTTCCTTCCAACACACCAAGCAAGAAAGCGAAAACTATATAATAGTAATAGTAGTCCTGCCTGTCCCGTAAACTCTAATGAATAAGGAGTTGTTGAGTCGAGACTGACTGTTCACTCGTCTTAATCTTTAGGTCAGTGAGTTGACTCCTGCCTATTCCGTTCCAACCAAGCAAGCAAGCAGTTCATTCAAGCCAGCCTAGCTCGTTCCTTCCAACCAAGTAGTGAAAGCCAGCCTATTTCGTTCCTTCCAACCAAGCAAGCAGTGAAAGCCAGCCTAGCCCCTAAACTCTCTTCTTTGCTTCGTCTTTACTTGAGTCGGGAAGGGAATCCGTACTACTAGGGGGCAGGCAGCAGTTATTTATCTTTCTTTCGACAGGGAAGGCTTGACTCTTTCTTGACAATCAATTCATTCTCTAATTACGCTTCACTCTCCCTTCTTTCTTTGACTGTAAACTCAGACATACAAGGTTCAGGCAGGGGAAGGAACAGTTAAGCCAGCCAGAGCAGTTAAGACAAGACGGAGCAGCTAGAGCAGTTAAGCAAGCCGGAACAGAGTTGTTAAGCCAGAGCAGGTAAGTTTGAGTAGTTAAGCCAGAGCTGTTAAGCCAGAGCAGGTAAGTTTAATTGATTGATTCGAAACACTATGAAGCAGACTGTAAAGAAAGGTTAGCTTGACTTACCTCCTTAAGGGAATATCGTCAAAGAAAAGGGCGGGCGCAGGTTCAGTCTTGAAAAGCAGCTAACTCCGGAATTTCTTCTTTCACACAGTAAAGGATCTAATTTCTCTTTAGTAGAGTCTTACTCAGAGGGAATAAATAGCAGCAGCGTATAGGGAGAAAGAAAGGAGTTTGGTTGACTTAATTTAATGATCAGTTTACCTAGGGAAAGAAGAAATAGCTTCGGAGAAAGAATCACAATACAATCAGTAGTTCGGCAGAAGGAATAAGGAGTTTACCTGATTTACTGTTCAAGAATAGAATAGAATAACTCACACAATCACAAGAATTAAGTAAGGAGAAAGATCAGAGACAGCTAAGATTCCCCAGCCAGTTGACAATTTCGGAAAGAACAGAGAACAGTAGTTCAACCCGAGCGAGCGGGCACAAACACCTTTGACCTCGGGGAGTCAGTTCCGGAAGTAGTGATTGGATTGAGTTTACATACAGAGTGAGAATAGTTAAAGAAAGAAAAGGAGCGAAGAAGCGGCTCGACTGTAAAGGAGAGGAGTGAAAGAGCTCGACCGATGATAGGTGAATGAGCTTGAGAGAGAGTCTCCCCTCTTTCAAACAAAGACTGTAAACTCAGATAAGATAGTCGTTCAGTAGTGAAGGAATCCTGAGTTGACTCTCGACTCTACCTTGACGAACTGTAAAGCAGAAGAAAGATAAAGGAGTAGATACGTGATTGAGCAGCAGCAGGAGTTCTCTTTCATCTGGCTTTAGGCTTTCCAACAGTAAAGAAAGGCTATTAGGATAGGTTAGGTTACATACAGAGTGCAAAGAGAATAGAATGGAATGCTGCTCTCTCTTTGATAAGGTGTAGGAGTGAAGGAGAATTCATAGAATATGCATGCGAGAACGAGGTAAGGCAAGCAAAGAGTCAAAGAAGTCAAAGGTTAATTAGTTTACAAGTCAAGTACATTAGAAGAATAAATAGGCAGGAGGAGTCAAAGAAGCCAGGCAGGCAGGCAGCAGAGAATGAATCGGAAGCTCAACGGTCAGTAGTTATTGAGGTTACACAGTGTGAAAGTGTATTTGAATAACATAGAACATAGTAGGGAAGGGCAAGGAGCAAACAAAGCCATGAGACAAGAATAGTCGGCGAATGAGTGAAAGAAGGTTAAGGTTCAGGTTCTTCAATCAAACAAATAGCTTTACCTTCTGAAAGAAGAATAGTTCCCTTTCGTCTTGACTTACTTAAACCTGACTCAAAAGAAGAAGAAGAATAATATAAGTAGGTTCCAGATTGAATTAATAAGGTGTAAATAGCAGAAGGAGAAGGAGAATGAATAAGGGGATTGATCTTTCATTTCATTCCTTTACTTACTGAAGGTCAGGTCAGACAGGTTACGGAGCGAAGACTCAGACAGCGGTTCAGGAGAAAGACAACTACTAGTTACTTACCTCGTTCAATTAGGGGCAGAAATAGTACAGGCAATGGAATTGAATCACTTTCATCAGTTCAAGGAGCGAAGCTGACAGACAGAGTTTCCGGGGAAAGACTAACTACTACTACCATTTACCGAGTGAAAGATAATGACAGGAGCACAGACGAAGAAGACAGAGTTGGAAGTGTAAGTAGAGTAGGCAGTAGGAAGTCAAAGTAGGCAGGCAGTAGAGAGTTGGAAGTGTAAGAAGGGTCAGGGACAGTAGCTAGCTTTCTCTTTCGTCTTGACTTGTGAAAGAAAGTCAGTGCGTGAATGAAGTAGTTATTGAGAATGAAGTAGCTGACGAAGAGGAAAGGGAAGAAGCAGCTTTACACCTTAATCAGTTGAATGAGAATCTTGTAACGAATACCTTCTTTAGGCTAAGGAACGAGTTTAGTCTTGACTTGTGAAAAGAAGAAGAGTTAGACAAACAGGTTACGGAACTCAGACTCAGACAGAGGTGAAGAAGAAAGAAAAAGGTGAAGCAGCCAAGCTTACAGACAGAGGGGAAGGGGAATACTCGCATTTACTTACCCGGAGTGACATCAGGGGCAGAAGTACATAGTATACAGGCAATGTAATAAAATCACTTCAATCAGTTCAAGGAGCCAAGCTGACAGACAGAGAGAGCGGCAGGGGAAAGAAAGACTAAATACTATACCACTTACCTCCTTCAAGATAATGGAGGAATTAGGAGTAGAGTAGAAGTTAAGTAAAGGCCAGCAGACTCAGAAGACAGAGCTGTTGGAAGTGAAAGAGACCATGAATTAGCTGTAGCTTGCTTTATCACTAGAATGAATAGGTGAATCAGCTTGACCTTACGCTCAACCTATTTACATACATACAAGGTGAAAGAGTCAAATCAGTCTCATTACATTAAGCCTCAAACAAATCCCCGTAAAGTCAGCAGAAAGAAAAAGTCTCAACATCTCACTGAATTTACCCTCTGCAAAGAATATAACGAACAACTAGAAAGAGAGACCGTAAAATAGCTTGACCTTGTCCAAGAGTGAAGGTGATAAAGTAGTTATTGAGTTTACTGTTCAAGAAAGCCAGAAAGAATGAGTTAAGATGAAGGAGCGATGCAATGAAACCGTACGGGGAAGGTGATAAAGTAGTTATTGAGTTTTGACTGTTTTAAAGGAGAAAGAGAAGGGGAGGGGCAGGCAATGAAATTGTGAAACCGAGTTGTAGAGGTGAGGGAGCAGATCTTTCTTTTCCGTCTAATTCTTCTTGAGTTGAGTCTTATCTTATAGTTACAGTCTAATTAATCTTGAGTTTCGGCTTTCTTAGTTTACTGTGAAAGAATGGATTCTCGACCGACCATATGTCCTCTTCAGTCGAAAGAAGCAATGAGACCGGGTTGTAGTGTAGAGGCTTAGGATTGAATGAATTTACGAGACAACAAAAGAATACATAGGTGTAGGATCATCCATCAATAGAGTAGAGGAATAAGGGGTTAGCTTTCTTCTTTCAAACACTATAAAAGAGAAAGAATCCATAGAAGTTGAGTCAGTCAAAGAAAGGGGCAAGTTCAGGAGCGAAGACGAGGACTTAGTGTTTGAATAGTGGGTCTTGAATAACGAACTCGAACGGAATGAAGGGAACATCGGTTACGGGTTCAGGAGCGAAAGAAGGATTGAATGAATATGCGAGAATAAATAAGGAGGTAGAAGGAATAAGGAGTCTTTGCTTACTGTTCAAGTCAAGAACCAAGCAGTGAGACAAGGGGACAAGGATTGAATATCCGAGTGAAGTAGTTCTGTCTCATTCATAAGGAGTCTCGCTCTTTTACTTACAGTGAGGGAGAGGAAGTGCTCGACCGGAAGGGAGAGGGGAAGGTTCTTCTCATCCAGCCTATGTTACAGAGTGAAACCCGAGTTCAAGGGAGAAAGATCAGTTAAAGAAAGGTCCGGGGAAGGGAATGGAATTGTGAGACCCGGAGGGCGAAGGAGCGAACGAAGCTGCTTTACCGACAGGGTCCGGGGAAGGAGCGAATGAAGCTGCTTTACCGACAGGGTCCGGGAAAGGAGTTTACAGTGAAAGAAGTAGGAGTTTGGTCTTTCCTTACAGTTTAGGTTTCACTATCTCTTTGATTGATAGAGTAGGTCTTTGGTCAGGTAATTGTGTCAAGGGTTACAGAGGGAAGAGGATGACCGCTGCGATAGAGGATGAAGGGGAATCCGTAGGCAACTGGTCGTTACTAGAAGATGAGAAAGATGCTGGCTTAATTGATTATAGATTATTAGGAGTAGAGAGAAGAAGTAGTTGTTCATCAGTTTACTAAGAAGGGTATGGAAGGAGTTGTTCTGTCTAATTCTTTAATCGTTAGTTAGTTAGTCTTTCTTTCAATCAAGTAATAGAAAAGAGTCTAAATAAGGTCCGGTAAGAAATGCTTTCTATTCTTCAATCTGGTTCAGGCTCAGTAGTTCAGGGTTAACGGTTCAGTCAGTCTTTCAAAGACAGTAACCTCTCTGGCTGGCTAGCTTGCTTTAGTCTTTCCTTGAATTTGAAGTATCAATAGTTTACCTACTTCTTCCCTCCGCCCGTAAACTATTCTTTCTATTCTATTTACCTATTGAGTATAAGAATAAATAAGGGGAATGCATTAATGGGTCTTTAGTCTGTTTGCCTCCTTCTTTCTTCTTGTCTTGTTTGAGGATTGAATGAATAAGTAGTTCAGTTCGTAAACTAACACCTATTACATTTACAGAGTCAGGGAAAAGGTGAATGAAGCTTTAGTCTCCCTTCTTGAACAAAGACTGTAAAGAAAGCATAGGGCAAGTATTTCATATACAGGTTAATTAATGAGAAAGAGAAGAAAGGATAGATAGATAGCTAGCTTGTAACCCTCTTTCCTTTTATTCAAAGAGTAAGTAAGACAGTAAACTCTTTGGCTTTCGATAGTCTTTTCTTTACTTGTTCTTTAGGTTTAAGGAATCAGATAATGAATCTTTAGTCAGTCTTTGGTGTTCAATATACTCAAAAGGTAACCATATACTCTTCTGGTAACAATATACTCAAAAGGTAACAAACAAGATACAATACATACTAGAAGGGTAACCATATACTCAAAAGGTAATAGAATATACGACAGAGTATTAAGGTTCCAGCAATGGAGGAATAGTAGAGCTTGCTTTCAGATTGAATGAGTGAAGTTAGGTAAGAGCTTTCTGAATGAAGTAGCTCGTGAGGGAGTGAAACCCTTGTTCAGTTACCCTTGTTGGAGTTGTATAGAGGTGGGCAGGAAGAGCGGAGTAGTCCTTCTTTCTTTCTTGACTTTGTTCTTGTTCGGAGAGAGAGTAAGTATCTTATCTTTCTTAGCAAGTCTGATTAATCATTCTTTGCTTTCCTTTTAGTCTCTACTGTAAAGATTCAGAGAATAAGCAAAAGATAGGTTACACGACTAACTAGGAATCCGAGCGAAGACACTTCCTGATAGTGGTTCCAGGTCAAGTGAAGTAGTTAAGGAGAATTAATCAAGGAGTCTAGTGTTTACTTGTGAAAGGATACAATCATGAATGAGCTTAGCTCCACTTCTTCCTCAGTGTAAGTAGAAAGAACCAACTAGAGCTCACTGTAGAGCCTCCGGATTGAATAAGAACGGAAATACGGTATTGAGACCTGAAGACAGCTTTATCTCGTTCTCGAATCGATAAACGGCCATTTACAAGGTTCCACTAATAGAGAGTCGTAGCTTGCCCCTCTTCTTCTTCTTCTCTTACAGTTCAAGAAGAGATAAAGGGAAGGGACAAAGGGAAGGGACAAAGGAAAGAGTTGTTTGTTGAGTCTAATCATTCAGTCAGAGTTTACGCTTATGTTCCTTAGTCTTGAAAGCGGAAAGAAGTCAAGAAGCCAGCCACATTCTCTATCAATCCTTTCTTTTACCGACAAGTTTGATTGAAACTTTAGCGTGGGCTCACGAACGCACACCCTTGGCTAATTTGATTGGAGAGAGAACCAACTCAGTGGCTCTTTCTTTCCAAAGATTAGTTGGATTAGCCCACTTTTCTTTTTTGTAGGTTATAGACTTATGCGGCTTTCTGCCTCTACATCAGGCAAATTGGGTTCATTTTGTATGTGTTGTCTATCCTCATCTCATTTCTTTAGAGAAGGGTTCTTTCTTCTATTTATACATCTATCTGACTTGTATCATTGATAGATAGATACTACTAGGAATGGAATCATTATGGCAAGGAAAAGTGTAATAGGTAGAGGGAGAAGAAGAGGGCAAAACTGTAACACAAATATCTGATTCGTCCTTAAAAAAAAAAAAAAAAAGCTAAGTTCCATCCTTGAGTGAGAAATGGGAAATTCATGGCAGGCAAGTGACAATCCCCACCGCGGAATAGTGCACCCACACGTCTTCATCGACCGGACGTTTTTTCACCAGAAGACCTAGAGCTAACACGATCGAGACTTTCTTTGGGCTATCTGGACACATACTGACTTATACTTCGTGAAATGGTTCATGCATGCTTGTTGCCTGGGGGAAGAAGATCAAGTAAGGATGAAAATCTCCCTTTCTTTCTTTACCATTCTCTGTATAAATCTCGACTATTCTATTTGTAAAGATATGGTTATAGGGTAGGGGCTTCAATCTTTCTTTGTCTATTAGTTCACAATTCTTCTCTTCGCGGGGTGGAGCAGCTTGGTAGCTCGCACAAGGCTCATAACCTTTCAGTCATGGGTTCAAATCCTGTCTCCGCTAAATCTCCTTGTTTTGTCTCAAAAGAGGTTTGATCTTGGTAACTATAATGACTATTAATATTAGCTTTGTTTTCTTTACGGATAGGAGGATAAAGAATTAATTAGGAGTAGGGTCGTTTCATTTCATTTTTGTATCAAGAACGAAGAGGTGAAAGAGATAGATAAGAGAATTAAGGATACCCACCAACCAGACTAATCCATATCAATGTACCGGAAAATACTACTTACTTGTTCGCCGACCAACCCCCAGGAGAAGCAAATGCAAGGGGCACGCTAACGAGTCAGATTATTGAAGTACTAATTAATGAGCCAATGGAAAAGCAATAATCATGCTTCTCTTCTAATCCTCCATATTATAAAAAAGACTATTTGATCCCTTAACCAGTCAGCCACCATTTTGATAAAATGTACCAGGTAGAGATTGAAATGCATTCTTCTATATTACTTCCTTCTTTTTTTAAGACTTGAGCATGTATGGGATTCCAGGGAGTAGTCTTTCTTTCTTTTTTTCATTCACAAAGAAGGGGGATAATACTGGATCATATATATCTAGATCCATATAAATAGACTTCTATATTTACGCCTATTTTTTAAGATATAGTCTAGACTATAATGGTATCAACTTATATGTCAATGTTCTATTCTATTCGATGGGATGGAATATAAATCAAATAGCAATTCTCTTTCGGAGAGATGGCCGAGTGGTTGATAGCTCCGGGGTTGAAAACCGGTCTGGTATAGTGTTCGAAACAAAGAACTAACTATCGAGGGTTCGAATCCCTCTCTCTCCTTTTGCTCGGCGAATAGATTCTTTATTTATTTGACTGGGTTTGTTTCCCCGGCTCAGTATCATAAAGGGGAATGGCTAGGTGGGATAGATAGCCCAATTGAAAGCATTAGATCGCCTGTCTCAGTTAAAAGGAGTCATGAAAAGAAGAGTTTGTTTGGTTGGTTGGTTCAAACGAACAATCAATTCCTTCAAAGCCTGCGGCAGCTGCCCGAGCCCTTCCTGCATGCCATAAATGAATGACCTACACGAATAGGAAGAATCTTAGAACAAAACGAGAGGTAGCTAACCGCGAGACATAATTGACTGCATTAATTAGCTACACGCCACCCACAGAATTGAAAGAACCTAAAGCATGGGGTATATATTCCGCGGAACCTCGTTCTTGCCAAGGTTGTATATCTTTGCTCGCCTACTCAAGTCCAAACCATTAGGACCCCTTACTTAGTGGTTCTAACCAAGGAGAACGCGGATCCCCCGCATAGTCTCTCCCTCCCCCCAAAATGACTTCGACCGGTGGGCATTAGATATTTACCGAAACCTGTAGCGGCCCCAACCTTAACTCCAAGACATTGGTCTCTAACTAGAAACAGAAATGCTTGAGCTTGAGAAGCTTCGGGTCCAGCTGGCCCAACTCACTCGGATAAGTATTAACCAGACAAAACAACAAGCAAGCAATAAAAGCCAAAACGAACAGATAAAGCACCTAAACTATAAGACAAGTAAGCTTCTCCAGACCATACAAGGGCGAGCCCATGCAAATGGTTTAGTTAAGATATGCCAAATTCCACCAAGTATACAACATGGAACCTAACCATACCATACATGCCCCCCAACCAACTATATCTTCCAAATCGTCCACACACACTAAGAATCCATCCTTCTCTCTCTCCCTCAAAAGGTTGAGTAAATAACCAAATATCACAGGCTAAGGGTCAAGTTGGTAATTTGACATCTCCTCGCCCCGGAGCCCAGGTATCATATACGCCCCCAAAATCAGGTAAGGAGCTTTGAATACTAGAAGAAAAGCAAGCACCTAGACCTAACAAAATTCAGTTAATACCCCATCCATAAATAGTAGTCATTTTCTTTCTATCTATCTTTCCACACATAACCAAGAAGGGAAAAGATTCTTCAAGGGTCGAAGACGCTCGACCAAAGGGAGAGGGTTGAGGGTCCCAGAAGTGCATGATACATAGCGCCAAAACCCAATACTGCGGACGGAAGAAATTCAGTGAAGTACTCCAGACGGACACAAAGTACGGAAAGGTGTCTATAACTGACTTACCCAACAGGACCTACGCCCCAACCTAGAGTAGAGTTAGAGTAGCTAGGTGGGGAAGGGAAGTCAAATTCATCGTTGTTCATGCTAGGTTCATTGCTCCCAGAATACGATTAATCTGGCATGGGCTAGATGAGCCCCCAGTAGTTAGTTTACCGGAGAAATTGATAAGTCGGGCATTCTCGGCCCACCAAGCGAAACAAACCGGTTCTTGGTCACGACACCAGCTAGAAAGTTCCATTAAATAAAGAAAGAGCCTTTCCCTGGGGTATAGAACCTCCTCACTCAGGGACTATCAGGTCTTTTCATTAGGCTGATCTTGAGCCGCCATCCAACCAAGCACGAATACCTTTGGTAAAGAGAAGATTCTGGGTATAGTAGTAGGGGGTATAGAAAGTCTCAAATTCCAGATCTTCCCCTACTGCACGGATTTCCTGAGAAACGAAGTCATAGGCACGTAGGTTCAAGGTTCAGGGCCAGACCAACTACTCCAAGAGCACTCAGCCATAAAGCAGTTACTGTTACAAATAAGAGAAAGAAATGTACCCAACGTTTAGTGGAAAAAGCGCAACCCCAAAGATTTGGGACCAAAAGCCAGCCGGTTAGCAGTGTTGAATAAGTTTCTTCCTTCAGCTTGAGTTGGGTTAAAAGCACGGAATGTATTTGAAGCATCATCACCATCTTCCTTCAAATAAGGGATTTTATACGGTAGCACCATGAATGAATAGCGCATAGCCGAGCAGCGCCCAATACACCTGCAACCAACTCCCATCATATCAAATGGGTTCCATGTCCAATTATTTCATTCCTGGGAAAAGGAGGATGAATCGAAATATAGCTGCTCAAAACTAGGCGCAAAGAACCAACCAGACTGACCTAGTGGATCAATCTTCAGGAATACGGAAACAAACAAAGCAATTTCAGAGATCGAGCAAGTTCAGGCGTACCATGAAACCTATTAGTCTGAACCGTGGAGAGCAACAAAAGTGCAAAGACCACAACGAGTCAAATTTATCTCCTTATGCCTAATGGTAATGGATTCAGGCAGGCCCTCATAGTAACAACAAAGAAAGAGTGTGCTAAACTATTAGCAGGAGTCGAAAGAGCGACGGTTAAGAAGTTGCATCCTTCCAAACAACTAGGAACTTGCCAATCCAATATGGTTAGGTATACCATTAAGTTACAAAGGGTGTACCTGTAAACCAACCTCCTACGGCAACAAAATAGGCACAAGGAAAGAGCAATAGACAGGACCAACCTACAACAAACAACGAACCGGTACCTCCATAACGAGTCATCCATAATCTCTAAGAAGAAATCATTTGAGTCTTTGGTCAATTTACCAACGGCTATAGTCAGTCATAGTGGATCCTCCTATTCAACCAACTAAGGTGAACTATTTTCGAACACCTCATAGCATAGCAAGGGCCTTCGAGTCTATCATTTCTGTCTGATTTCTACTGTCCCTTCTTTCTTTCTTTCTATCTAATGGGTTTCGAGTATATCAATCCTTTTTTGATTGGTCCATAACCTGACCTAGATCAATATTATTCACTCAATACTGTACTGCTGGTAAAGTAAATGAAAGTCTCGTTCTCCTTTCTATTCTTCGTCACATTGTTGGACCACCAAAGAATATGGAAAATCTTTGGCACATAGATTGATCTTATCCTCTATTATCTGATCTTCTCTGTTTGGAAAGGGCTCATATGTTGTGACTTGGAATAAGGGTTTCTCTGTGGCGAAAGGGAAATAGCCATCCATTTTTCCTATAGTCTACAACCAAGAGGATTGAATCGGAAATCCGGATTCCTGTGTGTGGGCCAAATCAATAGGAAAATGCAAGAAAAGGGCTGTTTTGAACAGATGACTTATGCCTTACCATGGCGTTACTCTACCACTGAGTGAAAAAGGCCGGCCTATTTGATTCAATTTCTGAATAAGCCACTAGCCCCGCCCGATGAGTTGCGTGTATATAATTATTATCAATGAGAAGAAAGAATGTACATAAATGGATCGATCTTATCCACTCGCTCATTCAGGAACGGAAAATGGGATTACTCTATCTACTGAGTATAGGTAAAATGGTTTATTTATTGATATTGGATTTGATCAATTCATTGTTGAATCATAAGACCGAGCCTAATTCAATTGATGAGCCCCACCCTAACTCAATTCAGTTGATTGAGACATGTACACTGAATATGGATCCATTCACCGAATCATTGAGAAAGCAATTAGACTTGGCTGGCGAGAAACCCCATTTGAAATAACTTGTTGATCCCTATCCCTCTCTTCCCCAGTGAGTTCCTACCTCCTTTTCTTTCCTTTTGTTTGTCTTTCTTGGTTGGCTTAGTGTGAGATCGAAATATCCCTACCTAACCTAATCTTACCAATGAGTGAATCAATGAGATTAAGTATGAGAGAGTTTCATCCCGTTTATAGCATATGGGAAACCACCAATAACTTGCCGAAGGAAGGGTACTAGCCTTCGTATTATTTCAATCAATAAAAGAATAATCTAGTTAGAATTCTATGGAATAATGACAGAAAAATCCTTACGAATTGCATCATATGAGTCTATTCTATTTCTACTTCAGGGATAGTCAGAGTATGATGGCAGTCGGGCAAGTATGCCCCCATCGTCTAGTGGTTCAGGACATCTCTCTTTCAAGGAGGCAGCTGGGATTCGCCTTCGCCTGGGGGTAGGGTACTCCGAAAGGAAGCGGATCATGGATTATGAATAAGCTTGGAATGGATTCTTCCCGGGTCAATGCGAGAGCGGTTAATGTGTAGGGACTGTAAATGGCAATATGTATACGCTGGTTCAAATCAAGCTCGGCCCCTAATTCGCGTATCCCACCATAAAATGATATGTTCCATTTGTCCTTCGCCAGAACTGCTAGATATGAAGGAAGGAATAGTAACCCCTCCCTCTTTTTTGATTGATTGCCAGATAGATGGATTATCAATCAATTTGACAATAAGGACTATGAATCCATGCTCCTCTTACTAAAGTAACTGTCTCATAGCATATCAATCTATTCCTCGCGTCTCTGTCTGGTAAAATATGCCAATTCGAATCAAAAATCTACATGGAAAGGGTTGTTTGAAGGAAATGAAATCAACAACATGTACACTTGATTTCCCCGGGATTGTAGTTCAATTGGTCAGAGCCTGTCAAGGCGGAAGCTGTGGGTTCGAGCCCCGTCAGTCAGTCCCGATGGATCCAAATCCAATAAAAACTAATAGGGCAATTTCCATTTCTTCAACAAGTCTTGATTGATGGGAGAAAGCCATATGTGCCATACCGTAATTATTGGTAGCATCATATTCCCGATTCGAATGAATACCGTACTGGGTCTAGTTGATTACGCCCGATTTAGCTAATGGAATCGAGTACTATACGTTTCCGGGAAGCACACACAAAAGGAATTTATACGATACACAAAAAGGAAGGAGTGACGTCAACTCTGATCTAACTTTTAGTCTGAAAGCAAGCAAGCAAAATTGATATGAACCAAGAGACATCAATCATACAATATGCTTCAATGAAGATGTGAAGAAAATGTTGTTGAAATTATCTAAAGAATGAAGTTTCATGTTTTAAATTTTGGGGGATTACAATTTAGAGTTATTGTATTTCATTAATGTAGTTTAAGACTTTTAATTTACTTTAGGTTACAATTACATAATGGTTAATTATGGCCATTAAGTATGAATGTTACCATTCTTGGAATGCCTTTAGTAGTTTCATTTTGAGGCTATATAAAGCCATGTATGTAATATTTGTAAGTAGACTTGGGAAAATATATTAAAAGAAGCATTTGTGCTTTTCTTTAGCCAATGGCTAAATTTCTTTGCAATTCTATGTAGTTTAGATTGCATGTAGAATCATTCAAGCTCGACATGATCAATCTTGCTTGTGGAGTGATTCGAATCTCAAACAAGTGTTTGAGATATTTGATCAACAAGAGTCATTCAAGCTAGACATGATCGATCTTGCTTGTGGAGTGATTCGAATCTCAATCAAGTGTTCTTGCCTTGAGATATTCGATCAACAAGGTAATCCGAATCTTATTCCCCTTGTAGTTGATTCTTTATCTTATCATTTGCTGATACCAAATGATAAGATAAGGAAATCAACTACAAGGGGGGTAAGATTCGGATTACCTTGTTGATCGAATATCTCAAGCCAAGAACACTTTGTTTGAGATTCGAATCACTCCAGAAGCAAGATCGATCATGTCTAGCTTCAATGATTCTTGTTGATCAAATATCTCAAGACAAGAACACTTGATTGAGATTCGAATCACTCCACAAGCAAGATTGATCATGTCGAGCTTGAATGATTCTACATGCAACCTAAACTACATATAGTTGCAAAGAAACTTAGCCGTGGCTAAAGAAAAGCACAAATGCTTCTTTTACTATATTTTTCCAAGTCTACTTACAAATCCAACATACATGGCTTTATATAGCCTAAAAAATGAAACTATTGAAGGCATTCCAAGAGTTGTAACATTCATACTTAATGGTCATAATTAACCATTATGTAATTGTAACCTAAAGTAAATTAAAAGTCTTAAACTACATTAATGAAATACAATAACTCTAAATTGTAATCCCCCAAAATTTAAAACATGAAACTTCATTCTTCTTCCATGTGGCATGAATTGAAATATCTTTAGATAATTTCAACAACATTTTCTTCACATATTCATTGAAGCATATTGTATGATTGATGTCTCTTGATTCATATCAAAAATATATACGTTCCGTTCAGGCTCCGATTTTGTGTAACCTCAATTAGTCAGTCAATTGAATTACTAAACTACTTGGAATTAGAAATAATCTATCTCATTCTAATCTCACACTGAACTTTTGATATATACGTTCCACTACTAATGAAAGGAAAGAGGATATTAATACAAACAAGGAAGGATCCCCATCTATCTCTCTTAGTGAGGGAATTCATCATTTTAGAAAGTTTCCGTTTCTTCTTTCATTCTTTTTTTTGAAGAAGATTTGATCAGTACACAAAAAGGGGTGAAGTTCGAACCTACCTCCTTTTCCTTTTTAGAATTGAGCAGTGTGTGTTTGCTTGAGTTTGTTTATAAACGGAGGGTAAAGGTAGTCAGTCTGTTGAGACTGAATCAGCTAATTGCATTGGACAAGAGGGCAATAGATTAGAGAAAAGAAAGAATGCAACAAATGAGAAAGAAATGGCTGAGATGATCTTCCTATCAAAACTGAAACGATGAGATTATGGAAGTCTCTATTCTCGCATTTATTGCTACTGCACTGTTCATTCTAGTTCCTACCCCCTTTTAATAGACGTCAAAAGAGTCAAAGTGCTGAATTTGAATTCATCTTCCCTTTCTATAGGGATATCATATCAATTACATATATGCCATGTTCGTTCATGAAATATCCATCGTGGCCCAACTCTTTGCTTCATAATTCATGGTGATTCCTTCCAATGAATCGGAAATGAAATAATCGAAAGGCCACTAATCCCTTCCTTCCTTCTTTTAGCATGATAAAGAAGTAATTGATGAGCACAGATGATCCAGGGGTTCGGTTCCGTAGGCAGCACTTTTTCTCTTCGGATTTCTCTCAAAGAATTAGTAAACCCCATCTTTCCCGTTTGAACCATGATATGAAATGAGTTCGATAAAACAAGCAAGCAGAAATCCTAAAGACTAACTAAGAATAAGAAAGAAATCAAACAAGTGGGAAGCACATAATATGTGGGGGTCTACCCCGAGGTACTATTATGCGGAGTATCTCATTGGACAACCACTATGTCTATCTTCTTTGTTTGGTGTCGCAAATATGTATCCCACTTCAAAACGGATAATCGGAAGGAACTCCTTTTGCGTTTTTTACTGTAAAAGGAAAAGAGAAAAAGTGTTGCAGAATGATCCATCAAATAAACCAACCAAAAACAATTGATACAGTTTGATTCTTAGTAGTACTTCTCGAGTCCACTTCTTCCCCATACTCCGAGTGAAAGAGAAAATGAAAGACTACCCTGAAAGCAGCCGAGACTTACCATATCCATGTGAATTCTGTCCCTATCTCTCATAAAAGAATTATTCCTTATTCTGGACTAATTATAGTAGAATCACTAGCGCATAGTCAAAAAGGGATTCGGACACAACACCATTGATGAAACAATCCCCAAAATCGAATTAGAACTATTAATTAGTAGAGTATAATCGAAAAAATGAAGTAGAAAGAAAAGAGGCGGGGCGGAGAACCTCTTGGAAGTCTCAAAGGAGTGTTAGTCCCATACCATCTAGGTAGGAATAATAAGACCTAGCCATTCTTTTGTTGTCCTGAATTACATGAAAAAATGAGTGTATAAAAAGAGTCAATCAACATGGATCACTATCTATCGCATACCCTAACTATTATTCCTTTCTCATTTGAGATAATCTTTACTGTCTCCCCCTGCCCCCCTATTCATAGAGACAAACAGGAGATGGGATGAGCTATTACATGCTAGAGCTTATCGAAAAGAAGGAAGTTGTGTGTTCCTTTCCTTTAAGATTGATTCTAATAACAAAAAGAGCCAATGACTGCTCGAGCACTCAGATACTTTCATGAGTCCATATATAAAGTATCTTCCTCCTTTTTGTAACTCAAAATGAAATGAGATTCCCTACCCCCTAATTCAAGACCCAATCAGTCCCCCATTCGACCTACGGCTTCTCCCAATTCGACCAGGTCCTCGTGAGTAGGACTTCGTCCATAACATAATCAGATTGAACGATGTTGCATGACATTACTCTACTAACACTGAATTCTTGAAACGAAACCTAGACGCAAGGATGAGTATAGCATTTTACCGAACCCCTAAGGATGCTTAGAATCAAGCAAATCGAAAGAGGCTTGCTTTGTTTTGTTTTGTCTTCTCTCTCCTTCTCCTGTAAACAAATGCTAAAGATAAGGTTATATCAGCAAAATAGTGGAAAGTCTTTCCATTCTTTTGTTTGTTGATGAGGCAACACCCGGATTTGAACTGGGGAAAAGGGGATTTGCAGTCCCCCGCCTTACCGCTCGGCCATGCCGCCAAAAGACTACTAAATCTTGGATTGGCCCTATCTCTTCGATTGATAGTATCTTCCACAATATTGAAACCTAAAAACGGAACTTGACTTTTTCTATTGCCAAAAGGATTTTCGACTACAAAAGGTAAAATGAAGGAGACAGACAAATGGGAACCGTTCACTTTCACTATTGACTGTGCTGTTCATTCCTAAATGATTCTTGGATTCAAAGGGAAGGAAAATTAGGTAGGGTTCCCTAATGATATCAGAAAACAATCCCCGATACATAACTAATCATTACTAATCCATCCGTATTGATTCGTTTCCATAACCATAAAAGAGAATCCTTCTTAATGAAAATGAGAATAGCGATTATTAGTGTAACCCCCAGAGCATAAATTCTGATTATTACAATTAGCTAAATCGGGTATCTTAATAAGATGCTTATAGGAAATGTTCAGAATACCATTTTGAGAATCCTTTTTCTATTATAAATGGGAAATCAACAAAAGGCTTGGTTGGGGTGGAAATGAGAGAATATCGACAATGCCTGACTGGGTTTAATCAGATAGATACAATTTGAAGTTCAGTTGTAGGTTTATTGATCATGGCTTAACGGAAGAACTTTCTAAGTTGCCCAAAATGGAATTTCCATTATTTGCATAAACATAGAAATTGTTAGAACCATTGATAAAAGAAAGAGATGCTGGCTACTCATCAATCACTCACATATTCCTCTGAATTATACGTATCCGCAGGATGAATTTGGAAAACCCGGAGGGATAGGCAAGAACAAACCATTTTGATTGGAAACATTCCTCTAATTCATTCATTCCCTGGGAACTTCTATAGTCAGACTATACAGAATCGGGATCAGTCACATATTGCAAAGCCACGCCGGTATCTATTGCCAGGCAGAATTTGACCATAACGGAATTTCAGTCTATACCCACCACACCATAATATCTGATTGGGGAGGATAGAATGAGAGAGTGATCAAAAGCAAGGATATGGGCTCGGCTCGGGGGAGTAGGAAACAGAAAATATCTATTCTAGTTCTATCATCAGCTATGGGTTCGAATCTAAGAGAAATTCTCGAGAATGTTTGCTACCCGGAAATTGTTTGGTCTCTCCTGACTCACTCGAATAAGGAGAACAAACAAATGGAATGGGATCAGCGGAGATCCGGTATTTTCTTCATCCTTAAGTAAGGAATTACAAAAGAAATTCTTTCAACAAGGATTGGTCGACGAAATCAGAACCAGAGACTGAATCTTGATATACCTTATAAAACAATACATTTTTCTTACCGCCGGATATATTGTATTGGCAGCTGCAGATCATTTGATTGGACTGAAATTGGGAATGGGTACACTTGCCGGTATGGTATGAATCATTTGAAAAAGAAAGGGATTCGCTCTGTCGCCGGTCTCTTACAAGATCAATTCGGATTGGCTGACGTTCGTTTAGAAAATATGGATGGTTAGAGGAACTATATGTGGATTAGACATAAATTTATACCGACTCCTCCCTCAGAATTTGGTAACTTCCACTCCATTAACAACCACGCCACGGTTGAATCAATTTTCGGATTATACCACAGGTATCTCAAGTTTGAGATCGAACTCATCCATTGACACAACTAGTTCATGGGAGAAAATTGAGTGATTTGGGGCCAGGAGGATTGACAGGGCGAACAGCTAGTTTGACGAGATAGCCAGCCATCCTAGTCATTGTGGACCCATTTGCTCAATTGACACGTCTGAAGGAAAAGGAATGAATGTTGGACTTATTGGATCATTAGCAATTCATGCAAGGATTAGTCATTGGGGATCTATCTCGATAAACTCCATTTGATGAACTGAGAGAGGGAGAGAGAGATCAAAGTGCGGATGCTTTATTTATCACCAAGTATAGATAGATTCATACTATATGGTAGCGACAGACAGGAAATTCTTTGGCACTGAATCCAGGTAAGGTATTCCGGAAGAACAGATTGTTCCAGCAAGATACCCAACCAGGCATTCTTGACTATTGAATGGGAACAAGTTCATCTTTGAAGGCTTTTTCCCTGACATTTTCTATTGGAGCTTCCTTATTGAACATCATGATGCGAATCGTGCTTGAATGAGTAGTTCGAATATGCAACGGCAAGCAGTCCCGCTTTCTCCGACAAGGGCATTCTTGGAACAGAACTCAGTTGGAATGGAACGCCCTGCGGCTCGAGATTCAGGGGTTGCCGCTAAAGCCAAAACAATACAAAATATAGGCACTGCCGTCAACAAACAACGGAAAGACTCCCTCCATCCATCCAGCAAGATTCATTCAAGAAAAAGAGAAAGGAAAGAAAGAGAAGCGACTGAACCTCTTCTCGTCTCACAGTTCCATTGCCTGAACCGGAGCACCGATATGACCGTACGCCCTGATTGAACATTAATGAGAGTTGTAAGTCTTTTTTTGAATAAATGAAGGAGTTAGCAGACAGGAGAGGAACGAAGTGGAAGTGCGAGACCTTATGGGAGAGGAAAGAAGAAAGATGAAACCGAAGAAAACCTGAACCTATTTATTCAAACACTGATCAAGATCCTTTCTTTCACTCTTGAACAAGGGAAAAGACAAAGAGAAAGTCGAAACTCAAGACTCAACGAAAGAAGAATTGAAGACGACTTGACAGTGAAAGAAAGAAGGGAAAGAGAAGGGAGACTCCTTATGAATGAGAGTGAACTACTGAACCTTCAAGTGTTGAAAGGAAAGACGAAAGAAAGATGAATGAGAGTTTACGAACTTCACTCAATAACTTGTCCCTGATTTCACTCAAAGACTCGGTAAAGCATATTCTCTGATTCCCTCTTCTTTCCAGTCGAGCATATGAAATCCTGAACCTTTTCTTTGACGATATTCCCTATTTATTCTTCGGTCAAGCTATTTGTTGAAGAACCTTTCTTTACAGTCGAGCTGCTGAATAGCATAGTGTTTAGAAGAAAACTGAACTGCTTCTCTCCTATTTATTCTTTATAGAGGTAAATGGGTTCATTCAGTAGCTAATTCATGGACTCTCTCTGATTTCACTGTCAAAGAGGAAGAAAGATGAATTAGACTTAACTCCTTTTCCTATTTATTCACTGGAAACAAGGGAAAGCCGAAACTCAAGATTAACGATCCGGAACTCCCTTTCCTCTCCCTTTCACAAACAGTAAAGACGAAAGATTTATTCTCTCTCCTTTACAGTTCAAGAATAAATGAATGAGCTGCTTTGAAAGACTCAACCTCAACCCTGACCCGATATGACCTGAACAGTAAACTCGGGAAGAAAAGCCGAAAGAAGAATGATCCTTCACAGTCAGCCAAGACTCCTTCCTTATTAAGGATCCTGATTGAACTCCGTCTTTGTCTTCGCTCCTGAACCTTCACCTGAGCTACTGAACCTTTGACGATATTCCCTGACCGTAGTAGTAACCTTTACAGAAAAAGAATGAAAGACAAAGAGAAAGCCGAAAGCAAGACAAGATGCATTCTCCGGAACCTGAACCTGATTGAACAGTAAACAAAGCATATTCAATTCATTCTCCTTCACTTCTTCTTCTTTTCCGATATTCCCTGACTGCCCGGATTTAACTGTAAACAAGGTTACTGTGTGTCTCATTGCTCCTCTCTCTTCTTTATCTGGGCTAATATAATAACTGACTTAAACTTAGTGTTGTGAGACCAATACAATAAGGGAAGATGATCGTAACCCTGCATTGGACTTCAAACACTCTTTTTCCAGTAAAGACCAATAATTAGAAAATTCTATCCTCTCCCTATTTTTTGGGATCAAATCTCGGTAAAAGAATGAATTTGCCCTTCACCTCGGCTTCTCTCCTTCCCCGCTATTGCCTGAACTACTGAACCGTAACCTGAACCTCTACAACTCGGTTTCACAATTCCGTCACCTCTCCTTCCTTGCTTTACCGAACAGTAAACAAAGACTAAAGATTCATATGAGAGTTTACAGTAAATAAGTGGGAATAGGAAAGCTGCATGAGAAGAACCTATACGGGAGAATCAACTGAAAGAAGAATGAGACTGATTCCACTCTTTTCCGATATTCCCTACCTAACCTGATTGAAGGAGTTTACAGTAAAAGAATCAATATATTAGCAGTAGCAGCTTTTCCAGACGAAACTAAAGAGTCATTATCCTTGCACCTTTTCTTTGACTCTATGACCTCCTTTATTTCCAAAGTAAGTAGCTCTTTCCTGAACCTGAACCGTAACCAACCTTTAGAGTATAGAATGAAAGAATCAGAATCAATCAGATATTCCTATATAGGAGAGGAGGTAGAGTCAATTCATTCAATCCTTTACAGTGTTTAAAAGAAAAGAGAAAGTGATACCTGCTGAACAAAAACATGAGAGGAAATGAATGCAAGAATCAGATATTCCTTTACAGGAAACAAAAGAATGAAATCCGGAACAGGAGAGCTAGCTTTCAATTCATTCAATCCGTAACCAAAGACTCTACTCTATGACCTTACTCTTTTTCTTTCATTTTCTTCTGATTAAACTTCTATATGACATACCTTTTTTTCACATGTAGAGAGAGATTGGGTTGGTGTAAAGTGAGCTGCTTCCCCTTTGACTCTATTCCCGGATTGACCGGAACCTATTTTCCTTATTCATTCAATCCTCTCCCGTAAGGTCTCACGGCTGGCTTTGTTCCTTCACCTTCCCCTTTCTTTTATTAATTAAACTGACCTTACTTCTAGGGGTTACTCTCTCTCTTCGGGGAAAGAAATATCATAGATAATATATATTCGCTGCTCATCTTTACAGCTTCTATTTTTTCTATTGAGAAAGCGGCGGGCCTCAGGAAACTCTCCAATAGTGCCCTGCGGGGCTGGACTGTTTGAGTAACCCCTGGTCGTCTAAGATAGAATGAATGGAACTCTCTTTGATTGAGACTGCAGATATATAGAAAGAAAGTGTTCTGCTCATTAAGGAAGGAAAGACGAAGAAACCTCTTTCCTTTTCCTGATTGAACGGTAAAGTGGCTTCGCTACTTCTCTTTCTCTTCTCTTCGGGCGAAGTGACATAGATAATCAGAGCAGCTCATCTTTACAGCTTCCATTTGATATTGAGAAATCGGCGGGCCTCAAGAGACTCTTCAATAGTGCCCTGCGGGGCCGGACTGTCGAGTAACCTCAAATCGTCTAAGATATCAGAATGGAACTGTCTTTGATTGAGACAGCAGATATCAAGTGTTCCGCTCATTTCATTAAGGAAGGAAAGATTTTTGATGGTAAGATTACTATTGATATGAATCCAACAACTGATCACTTCCATGTACCCGAACGAGCAATTATAAGAAGCAATACAAAGAAGATTCAAGTATCAAATCAAGAAAATAATGGAGTGGCTGACATTGGAAAGTGATTAGAAGACTTGCCTTTGGAAGTTGAACTACCAATTAAGACAATTTATGAATTGTCTTATATTCTTCAATTTATATTTAATAGCATTTATTAAAAATTTGTATGAATTGCCTTATATTCTTCCATTTGTATTTAATAGCATTTATTAGCATTAGTGGTTGGTGGCTGAACTTTATTTTGTTAGGGTTATCTTTTGGGCCTATTTAAAGGCATGTAATACTCATGTTTGGGGGATTTTGGTTGAATACAGAAAAACCTTTGTGTTTTCTTGATACCCTTTTGGTGTTATTCTTTTTCAAATCTTGCT
The DNA here is from genome assembly GCF_057944985.1 of Cucurbita pepo subsp. pepo. Taxonomy (NCBI): domain Eukaryota; kingdom Viridiplantae; phylum Streptophyta; class Magnoliopsida; order Cucurbitales; family Cucurbitaceae; genus Cucurbita; species Cucurbita pepo. The sequence goes on along the minus strand of NC_141800.1, from coordinate 9,763,415 downwards.
TTAGGTTTGATGTTTAAACCGATTCATTGAATTAGTTTTGATCAAGCTAATTCTGGAGTGAATTGTCTTGGTATCTAAGAGTGACCATCATAGATTCCAAGTTCGATCTAAGAGTCATTCATCTTCTAACCAGCTCTTGGTTGGAATCAATCCGTTAAGTTAGCTTTCTCTGTGAACGTTTTGCAAGGATTCTAGAAGGACCTCTAGCTTTGCAAATTCCAGCAGTGTAGGCGCTTATCATTTGGTATCAGAGCATTTGGTCGACGTTCTTTAGCCGCTCTAGAGGTGAAATATTTTTATTGTTATTTTTTTTTTATCAATTTTTTCTCTCTCTCAGATTCTCGAAAAAAAGAAAAAAAAAGCCAGCCTTTACATTCTTAACCTAGTACCAAAAGCCCACCTTTTAGTGTTAAACACGGTGTCCCTGAGTGAAATTTTTGTGAGAAGTGTGGAGAGGCCCCTTGATAACAAAATGTCACATAATGGAGAAGGAGTACCACCAGTACCAGATCTTAATACAACCATTCTTCAAGCAATTCAAGGTATGATGCAAATGATGATGGAAGATAGACAAGAAAGAAGGGCGCAACAACAAAGACAAGAACGAACATTAGAAGGTGATGAAGATATAGTAGTACAAGAAAGACAAGTTGTTGAAGGAAGATGGAGAGGAAGAAATAACCATGCAACTATTATGCAACCTAGAAGGATGGAAAGAGTACATGAAGATAGAGATGGAGGAGTTAAACTCAAAATCCCACCATTTTGTGGAACGGCAGATTCTGAGGCATACTTGCAATGGGAAAGAAAGATAGAGCATGTGTTTGATTGCAACACCTATAGTGAAAATAAGAAGATGAGACTTGCTATTGCCGAATTTACCAATCATGCTGGTATTTGGTACCAACATCTCAAATCCGAGAGAAGAAGAAAAGAGGAGGATCCAATAGAGATATGGGAAGAACTTAAAGAAGCCATGAAAAAAAGGTATGTTCCAAAACATTATGAAAGAAATTTGAAAACTAAATTGCAAGGTTTGAGGCAAGGAACAAAAGGTGTGGCGGAATATTATCAAGAGATGGAAACTATGATGGAAAGAGCAAATGTTAGAGAAGAAGAAGAAGATACCATGTCTAGATTCCTTGGAGATTTGAATCGAGAAGCTCATCTTGTTGACAGAAATCCATCACCATATCTGGAAGACATGTATCATTATGCTCTCAAAATTGAAGACCAATTGAAGGAAGAAAAAGAGCATTAAAAAAGGTACACATCACGAACTAACACCTTTTCAAATTCTAAAACTTGGAACAAGGATAGTTTTGTGAATAGAAATGAATCAATGTCACCAAAAGAAAAGTTTGTGGCTGCTAAAAGAGTGGAGGCTAAGAGTTCCATTGGTAAAAAGAATGAGGCTTCAAAGACGGTAAAGGAGAAGTCTAGTTCTATTCAATGTTGGAAGTGCAAAGGGTTTGGACACATGTGCAAAGAGTGTGTTAATAAAAAAGTTATGGTGATAAGGAATGGTATACTTGATTCAAATGATGATTGTGAGGATCATGATTCACAGCTTGTGGAAGAAATCGCAGCATATGATGATGAGTATGTTGAAAAAGGTAATTCCATATCTTTGATCACAAGAAGGGTACTCAATGTTCAAATCAAGGAAGAGAAATTTGAAGATCAAAGGGAAAACTTGTTCCACACAAGATGTTTGGTCAAAGGAAACCCATGCAGCTTGGTGATTGATAGTGGAAGTTGCACAAATGTGGTAAGCAGCTTCCTTGTAAAAAGACTTCAACTTTCTATCCATCCCCATCCAAAACCATACAAACTTCATTGGTTAACAAACAAAGAAGAAATTAAGGTGAACTCCCAAGCTCTTATTTCTTTTACTCTTGGAAGATATAAAGATGAAATTCTTTGTGATGTCGTATCAATGCATGCGGGGGACATCTTATTCGGCCGACCTTGGAAATATGATAGAAAGAAGAAAAGAAAGAATATGAAGAACAACAGTGGAGAGAAGAAACTAAGGTAAAGGTGAGAAAAAAAAAAGTGAGAAAAAAAAATATTCAGTTCTTGTCCGGAAAGAACGATGAATTTGATTTGAGGACAAATCCTTTAAAGAAAGGGGGGATGATATGAATCCAACAACTGATCACTTCCATGTACCCGAACGAGCAATTATAAGAAGCAATACAAAGAAGATTCAAGTATCAAATCAAGAAAATAATGGAGTGGCTGACATTGGAAAGTGATTAGAAGACTTGCCTTTGGAAGTTGAACTACCAATTAAGACAATTTATGAATTGTCTTATATTTTTCAATTTATATTTAATAGCATTTATTAAAAATTTGTATGAATTGCCTTATATTCTTCAATTTGTATTTAATAGCATTTATTAGCATTAGTGGTTGGTGGCTGAACTTTATTTTGTTAGGGTTATCTTTTGGGCCTATTTAAAGGCATGTAATACTCATGTTTGGGGGATTTTGGTTGAATACAGAAAAAACCTTTGTGTTTTCTTGATACCCTTTTGGTGTTATTCTTTTTCAAATCTTGCTTTAGGTTTGATGTTTAAACCGATTCATTGAATTAGTTTTGATCAAGCTAATTCTGGAGTGAATTGTCTTGGTATCTAAGAGTGACCATCATAGATTCCAAGTTCGATCTAAGAGTCATTCATCTTCTAACCAGCTCTTGGTTGGAATCAATCCGTTAAGTTAGCTTTCTCTGTGAACGTTTTGCAAGGATTCTAGAAGGACCTCTAGCTTTGCAAATTCTAGCAGTGTAGGCACTTATCAACTATACTCAGCAGTGTGCAGTTCTTGTGAGTTATTCGTTCACGAACTGTAAACTAAGACTATCGATGAATGAGACAGATTTCACTACTCTCCCTATCGGCCGGTCTCTTCTCTGTTTTTTCCTTTTCCTTCTTTCGTTCTTTCATTAAGGAAGGAAAGATTTTTGATGGTGAGATTACTATACTAAGCAGTGTTCAGTTATTACATTAAGGAAGGAAAGACGAAACGAAAGAAGAAGAAATGAGAGAGAGTGAACCTGAAGGAAAGACTGAACTCAAGATGAATGAGATTGAACTCAGTAAACTGCTGAACCTATCGGTTTCACAGCTTCGCTCCTTCACTTATCGGTTTCACAGCTTCGCTCCTTCACCTATCGGTTTCACAGCTTCGCTCCTTCACCTATCGGTTTCATAGCTTCGCTCCTTCACTACTGAACCTCTCCCTTTCACGAACTGTAAACACTCCTTATTCATGAGACAGATTGACCTCGGGTTTCACTATTCTTTCACTCTGTCTTCGTCTTCTTCCTTTTCCTCTCCCTTCACTGTACTAATGAATTGCCTCTCCCTGATTGACCAGTAAACTCGGCTAGGCTTCTTTCGTTCTTTCACAAGGTCAAGCTCAATCACCTTCCCCTATTTCTTCTTTAACTGATCTTTCTCCTTCCGCGCTATTCCCTTCACTACTTCACTGTAACCATAACCTTTATCAATCTCCTTCTGCTCTATTCCCTTCCCCTGATTCATATTCAATTCCTATTCTTTCTTCTCTCAGTCATTCTCCTTCACCTTTATTACCAGAAGTTATTGGATTAAGGAGAGTGACGGAACCTGACTCCTCTGCCTATTTATTCTTTCATTTCCCTAGGGTGGAACTATTCAAAGACTTGGTAAAGCTCCTTAACTTAACCCATTTTGATATGAACCAAGAGACATCAATCATACAATATGCTTCAATGAAGATGTGAAGAAAATATTGTTGAAATCATCAAAAGTATTTCAATTCATGTCACAATGAAGAAGAATGAAGTTTCATGTGATAAATTTTGGGTGGATTACAATTTAGAGTTATTGTATTTCATTAATGTAGTTTAAGAGTTTTTATTTACTTTAGGTTACAATTACATAATGGCTAATTATGGCCATTAAGTATGAATGTTACAACTTTTGGAATGCCTTTAATAGTTTCATTTTGAGGCTATATAAAGCCATGTATGTTGTATTTGTAAGGTAGACTTGGAAAATATAGAAAGAAGCATTTGTGCTTTTCTTTAGCCAATGACTATGTTTCTTTGCAATTCTATGTAGCTTAGATTGCATGTAGAATCATTCAAGCTCGACATGATCAATCTTGCTTGTGGAGTGATTCGAATCTCAAACAAGTGTTTGAGATATTTGATCAACAAGAGTCATTCAAGCTAGACATGATCGATCTTGCTTGTGGAGTGATTCGAATCTCAAACAATGTTCTTGCCTTGAGATATTCGATCAACAAGGTAATCCGAATCTTATTCCTCTTGTAGTTGATTCCTTACCATATCATTTGGTATCAGAGCTTCAGGTTCAAGATCGGATATATGTTTCCTTTGCATTTCTTCTCAATTTGATTTTTATTTATTTTTATCTTTTTAATTTTTAATCGACCCAGAGTTCAAAATTCAATCTTTGCTCTATTTAAAATTTTGAGAGATGAGAATGAGAGCTTCATTTGTGTAAACGAGTTCTTTCTCCTTATTCTGTTCCTATTCAATCCTGAACCTTTGTTTGACTCTATGACCATCTGTTCTGTTCTTGTTCTTTCCCTGATCTTTCTCTTCTCTTTCTGCTTATTCATCAATTGTTTCAAGACTCAACTCAAGTGGAATGAGACAGAACAGTTCAAGAATGAAGACGCTGCTTTTCAAGACTCAAGCAAGAAAGACGACTTATTCGTCATCGTTCACTACTGAACCAGGAACTGTAAGAAAAGAGATGAATGAATGAGAGAGAGTTGTAGAATTGAACTACTTCCTGAACCTACCTTCTTTCACTCAATCGATAATTGAGGATATTCCCTGAGCTACTTCACAGTAAATAGGCAGGATGAGAAGCTAGCTCCCGAACTTATTCTTTTTCTTCTCTTTCTCCTTGTTCCTATTCAATCCTGAACTTTTCCAGTCGAGTAAATTCATTCAATCCTGTAAAAGAAGAAGAAGAAGACAATTCTTTCACGAGGTAAACTTCCCTATACAAAGACAAAGAAGATGAGAGTAACCCTCCATTGGACTGATTGAACGAGGCGAGGTAAAAGAAAAAGAGAAAGACTATCGATTCCTTATTCATGAGAGTGAAGACGAAACTCAAGATGAATGAGATGGAACAGTAAGGAAAGACGGGAGAGGAAAGACTACTCAAGAGGAATTCTCCGGAACAGTAAGTCAAGACGGGAGAGGAAAGACGAAAGCTGAATGAGAGAGACTTTACGGGAGAGGAAAGATGAATTAGGTAGGGGTAGGGTAGCTGAAGCAGAATGCAATGAAAGAAGAAGAATTAGATATTCTATTACAATCGAGTAAATGAATTCAATCCTGAACGGAACCTTTACTGTGAAAGAAGAAATTCAGGGAGACTACAGCAAGACAAGATGATCCTGAACTCCGGAACCTGCCCCTTTCTATTCCCTAATCTCCGGAACCTATTCTATGTTATTCTTTAACTGATCTTTCTCCTCGGCTTCGCGCCTTCACTTTACATACAATACAGAAGAAGAGGAATATGTATGTGAGACTGTAAGGGAGAGTCCGTCCATTCATTAGCGGGCGGCTTTACCTATTACCTGATTTATTAACCTGACCTAGATTGAACTGTAAACAAAGAGATGAATTCGACTTAACTCAATCACCTCGGCTTGGCCCCTTTCTTTCCTCTTCCTTCACTTATCTTTAACTGTAAACTCCTTCCCCTCCCCTGTCGGTAAAGCGGCTTCGCTCCTTCACCTATTTATTCTTGAACAAGGTCAGTGGTTGTGAGTTATTCTTTCTCTGATCTTTCCCATAGCGATCTGTCTCGTTGCTTCGCTCCTCTCCCTTCCCTTATTTATTGAGGTAAACAGTATAGTAGTCTTGATCCTGAAATAGAAAGTGTTGAAAGGAAAGACTCAACTCAAGATGAATGAGAGTGCACTCCTTTTCTTTGACGATATTCCCTTCCCTTATTTCTAGAGGTAAGTCAAGCTATTTGAAGAACCTTTCTTTCTTGACTTTACAGTTCAAGAATCAAGCCGAAAGCAAGACAAGATGAAGGATCCTTGTACAGTTCAATGAAAGAAGAAATAGGTGTTCAGGCAGGAGAGAGATAGTTTACGAGTTCAATCTGTCTGATGAATAAGAAGTCTTCGCGCAGAATGCTCTGGGGTTGAATCAAAAGGTTTTTAAGGTAAAGGTTCATCGCTTGGGTCCCATGGTGTGTCGGATGGTAATAGGGGTAGGAGCCGTTCGCTCTTGTATAATGACTGTGAGGCCTTGCTGGAGGATGGGTAACCTAGAAAGAAGGGATAAGGGGTTACCAAGAAAGAAGGCCGTCTTGTGCGGATTCGCTGGAGGATGGGTACCTTTTCACAAGGGAGGGTTCGCTTCTGTCCCTCTGTGTGGGCCGTCAACTGAAGGCCTTTCGATCGGGGAGGAAGATGAAGCTAAAAGAGTTCGTTCGGTGCTCTGCTGCTGTCTTTTGGAGACCCGCTTTTGTAAGGCAGGAGGAGTGTTTTCGTTACTCGACTTTGCTATGATCCCATTGAAGAAAAAGGAGAGTGTAGAGTCTGTGGTGGGTCCTTCTGAGTTTACATTTGTGGATCCTTTCAAGAGAATAGGGGAAGGGCGTAATGAAAGTTTCCTAATGGAGGTGAGTATCCGTCGATTCCTGACAAGCTCCTGTTCAAGAAAGAGGAAACGCTGGGTTACTTTATCTACAGAAATGAGGCAGGGGAGGTATACGCGGTATGGCCACTGCAACTTGTAGTTCCCCGAAGTGCGGAGGAAGGGGTTGGTGAGCCTGGGTCATTTAGTTCTGTTGTTCGTACGAAAGAGAGAACATGGCCTCTGCTTTTGTAAAAAGGGTATTTTGTGGCTAATTCCCGTCTCTTGTATTTTTCGGAAGTGTTGCGTCAAATAGAGGCTAACCCAACGTCGGAGGAAGGTATGTATTCTGTACCGAATCGAACTGGCAAACTGCGGGAAGGAGGACACATGGGATAGATCTGATTAGGGGTAGGGGCTGGGTGTTCTTTCTTTGTTTGTTGTGGTTGGTCTGTCTAATGTTTCTGTTTCGAGGCTTGGGGTGTGTTTTTGTTTGTTGGGTATATGCGGTCTTTGTTTTTCCGCTGTCCGCTCCTTTCTGTTCCTGTCTGAATGTAAGGGTTTTCGTTCTTGTTCGTTCTGTTGCTGTTAGTCTTGTTTGTGGGTGGGGCCCCTTCCCCGCTATTCCCTATTTTTTCTGTCATTTCACTCTTTTACTCGACTGTAAGAAAAGAAGAAGGTCAAGCTCAATCACCTATCGGTTTCATTGCTTCGCTCCTCTCCCTTAAGGTCGAGCTGCCAGAGCTCGTTCGCCTCGTAAACTCAGTCTCACAATTCCATTGCCTGAACCTCTCCCTTATTCATCAAGTAAAGACGAAACAAGAATGCTCCTTCACTTGTCCCTTCTTTCACTCTAACCTCGGAATCTTAGCTCTTCTCTTTCTCCTTATGAATCAAGGAAAGACTCAACAAGAAGAAATTCATTAGCAGCTTTGAAAGACTCTATGATGAATGAGACTAATTGAACTCAAACCTGCCCCTGAACCGGGTACGGTTTCATGTCTTCGCTCCTGAAAGTGTTGAAAGGAAAGACATGAAAGAAAGAGACTGAACTGGAAGTCAAGACGTAACTCCTTATTCATTCGACAGGAACTCAATCACAAGGTAAGGTAACAAGGTAAGGTAAATAGAATAGGCTGGATGATGATCATCAGGTCAAGCTCCGGAACCTGATTTCACTCTTTTACTCGGGTTTCACTACTATTTATTCAAAGACTAGATAAAGCAGCTTAGCTTCTCTCCTTCAATCCTTCTGGAACAGCAGTAAACAAGGTAAATAGGTGAATGTGGTTTAGTAGCTAATTCATTGACTCGACTGAAAAGCCTCAACCGAAACCCTGCACTTGAACCTCGCACCTCGTAAACAAGTCAACAAGACTCCTTATGACTGAGACAGATGGAACAACAGTAAGAAAAGAAAATGAAAGAGAAGCGACTGAACCTTATACTCTATTCCGTTCCGTTCTTGTGAGTTATTCTTTAACTGTACTTTAACTGTAACCTTGGTCTCTTTTCTTTCACTCGGTAAATAGGCTGGCTGGGATTCCCTCATTCCCTTCCCTGATTGAACGAGGTAAACTCCTCTCCGGTCTCATAGCTTCGCCCCTTAACCTCTACAACTCTGATGATCTTACCTCCTTCACCTCGTAACACCTATCAGTCTGCTGCGCTCCTTCTTTCTCTCTTTGATGACGATATTCCCTTACTTATTGGGAGTTATTCTTGAACTCACTGTAAACACTCCTTATTCATCATTCTCCTTTGACTATTTATTCTTGAACTGTAAAAGAGAAATACGAAAGATTCATTCTCAATCACCTTCTTGAACAGTAACCAAGGGAAAGCCGAAAGAGGCAAGAATGAGACTGAGCTACTGACTGAACCTGATCCCATTGATTCTTTAACTCGGGAAACTCAATCACTACTGACTTCAGCCTATTTCTTTCTTTTTCTTCTCTTTCTCCTTATTCTCTTTCTGTTGTTCAATTAATCCTGACCCTTTACATGAGAGTCAATTCATTAGCTGCTTTGCTTTGAAAGATTGAAGCAAGACAAGACTCATTTGAGTTCACTCCATAACCTTGACTGACGAAAAGAGAGAGATTCATGATCCTTCCCTACTTTACCTATTCATTCATTGTCAGTCGAGTTGCTTCGCGCCTCTCACTGTCTGTCTCTGATCTTTCCCTTATTGAACTTGGTAACCTTATAGGCTGGATGAGAAGAACCTTTTCTTTGACGATATTCCCTATTTTTATCATTTTACAAGGTAAAGCAGCTAATCTAATTAATTCCCTCTCCTGTAACCAAGGGTTGAACTATTCTCCTGTCTCTCATCTCTTCTTTCCTTCACCTACCCATTTATTCTTGAACTGTAAAGAAAGACTCGCTTGAAAGACTCAACTCAACAAGATTCATTCTCAATCACCTGACGAGAAAGAAGAAGAATCAGATATTTCCCGTTGAGTAAATGAAAATAGCTGAATGAGAGGAAAGAGACTGACTTCACGCCTCCCTCTATCGGTCTCATTGCTTCGCTCCTGATGAACAGTGAAAGAATAAATGAATTAGCTGCTTGACCTGATTCTCATCCAGCCTATCTTAGAGAATGAAAGAAAGAGGAAGAATCACTGAATTAGCTAGCTGCTTTACGATCGAGCTACTTACTCCTATAAATTCTCCTTCAATCCTGAACTTTCCAGTTGAGTAAATCAAAGGAGCTACTAAACTTGATAGGAGGAATTAGCTGCTTTACAAGAAAGACAATTGATTGAAGAAGAAAAAGAAAGGAAAGACGAAACGAAAGAAGAAGACGACTTTACAGTGATAGAATAAATAGGAAACAGAAGGGAGACGAAACAAAGACAAAGACTCCTACTTCTTTCCCTCTGATGGACCGACCAACAAGAAATTTCTTGTATCTCTCCCTTATTTTGAGGATGAAAAAGTCTATCTTTACCCTATTTCAACAGTAAAGACTATCGATGAATGAGAGTGAACTGTCAGTCAATCCTCAACATGAATGAGACGGAACCTTCTTCACTCGGTAAACTCATTAGCTACTGAACATGAACTGGCTTTCTTGCTTGCTGGGTTGAAAGGAACTGGCTGGCTTGCTCGGGCACCTCTTGATCTGATCCTTCTTGAACTCGGTAAACTCATTAGCTACTGAACCTTAAAGTGTTGAAAGGAAAAACTCTCGATTCATGAGACGGAAGAGGAAGACGACGAAACCTTAACTCCTTCCCCTATTCATTCTTGATCTTCGACTTGTAAGTGTTTGAAAGAAGGGAGACTAAACTCCTTATGAATGAGAGTGAACTACTGAACCTGAAAGTGTTGAAAGGAAAGACTCAACCGAAACTCAACATGAGAGTGAACTGTCAGTAAATCCTCAAGATGAATTCTTTAACTGATCTTTCTCCTGAACCTTAGCAGATTTGAAAGACTCAACTCTCGATTCTTTCTCTTTCCCGGGAACCTTTACTGTCGGGAGTTGCTTTGCTGCTGCACCCCATTTATTCTGGTCACGAGGTAAACTCAATAAGACTCAATAAATAACCTCAACAGCGCTCCCCTTCGGCTCTAACTCTAAACAGCGCTTCCCTTCGTCGGCTCTAACTCTACTAACCAGCTTGCTTGCTTGGTTGGTGTTCTTTACTCTTCCTTCTTAAAAGGGGGTTCCTTCGCCTTCTTTTCTTGACTATACTATTCCGGACAGTTCTCTTGTTAATTTATTGGACTGTATGTAAAGACTATAAATAAAGGAAAACTTGAGTATCTGCTCCTTACCTCCTGAGCCTGATGTAACTCAATAATTCTCTTCTCGAAAGTCTGAAGGAAGAAAGCAAGAGAAGAAATGAATTATCTATCTCTCTATCTATACCTTAGATAGTGGAAAGAAGAAGAATGAAACTTGACTACAGTTATGGGGAGCATCAAATGAAAGAAGAATGGGACTGTAAACACTCACTCTCGATTAATGCATTCTCTGTTCTGTTATTGTGAGTGATTCTTGAACAGTTCTTGTTCACCTTTCCCTGATTGAACTTGATAATTTGGAAGTCAGGAAGGAAAGACTGAAGATGGATTCCCCTTTACTAAAGAAGAAGAAAGAATCAAAGAGAAATAGAAGCTCAAGCTATTCCATTGCGCCTGCCCCTTCTGGCTACTTTACCTGAACTTTCTGTAACTGATCTTTTCACCTCTCCCTATGTTTCCCTTCTTTCACTCTGGAAAGGTAATAGGTCTTTGGTTTGGTTCAGTCTCCTTTCCCTGCCGCTTGTAAACTCGGTTGAACAAGGTCAATAGGCTGGATAGGATAATCAGCTCCTTGTCCTCGGCCGGCTGAGCTACTTTGACTATTTCTTCTCCTTTCCCTGACTGTAAACTAAGCTAAGACTTAACTCTCGGCGTTGCTTGGCTCCTCTCGTTCGCTATCGGTCTCATTGCTTCGCGACGTAACCTGTGTCCTTTACTTAAGTACTTCTTCTCCTCAACTCAAGATTAATGAGAGTTTACAAAAAGAGAATGAAAGAAAGATCAGCAAGCTCCTTCCCCTCCCCTTAAGGTTTCATTGCATCGCTCCTCTCCCTCTTGGTCTCACTGTTTCACTCCTTCGCTTTATTTTGTCTCACAGTTTCACTCCTGAACCTGATTAAACTGTAAACTCTGTCTCTTCTCTTTCCTTTGATTCCGCTTGAAAGACTCTTCAAATGAGATTAAGCCAAGCTCACTCCTTTTCTTTTCCTTCTTTCTTCAACCGGTAAAGTATATATATATATATATATATATATATATATATATATATATATATTCTTTCTCCTTCTGAATCAAGTGTTGAAAGTCTTAACTCCTTATTCATTCTCTTCTCCTTTTCCTTCTTGAACTGTAAACAGGGAATGGGAATCTTAGCTCTGTCTCGGATCTTTCTACTTAATTCTTGTGAGTTATTCTTTCACAGTAAACTCGGGAAGGAAAGCCGCTAATTCATTTACTCTCACTGATTGACCAAGGTAAATGGGTGAAGTAGCTCTTTTTCTTTCACTAGGTCTGTTCTCTTTTCTTTCCCTTATTGACCAAGGTAACCGGGTGTTTTCTTTAATTGATCTTTCTCCTCTCCCTCTGGGTCTTCATGGCTTCGCTCATTCGCTTTTACTCTGTCTCACAGCCTCGCTCCTCTCGCAGCTACTTACGCATTCACCTTTTCCTAATTGAACCTATTTCTTCTTTCAGAGTAAACAAGGGAACCAGATTGACCTCTTTTCTTTCCTCTCCTGCCTGTAAGAAGGATGAATGAAGTAGCTCTTTTCTTTCACCTATGGATTGATTCTTGAACTGTAAACTCATTTACCTGTCCCTTCCTTCTTGAACTGTAAAGTGGCTGGGCTCCTCTTTATTCTTGAACTCGGTAATGAGTAAGTCAAGACTCAACGAAAGACTCAACCCCTTATTCATGAGACAGAACTACTTCACCTGAACCGAGTAAACTATCAGCTTCTCTACAGAACCTTTTCCTTCTTTCACTGATCTGGATCCTTCACCGATATTCCCTGTAAACAAAGACTATCGAGTTGTAGAACTGAACTAACTACTGAACCTGCACCTCTTTATTCCCTGAAAGACAAGGTAAAGCAGCAGGATGATCAGCTCAATCACCGGAACCTGCTTTCACTCCTCTCCTTTTAGGTCATTGAACAAGGGAAAGCCGAAAGATTATCCTTAGCTCAATAACTTGTCCCTATTTATTCTTGAACAAGGTAAATAGGTTAAAGCATCTTCTTTCTGTCCTTTCCTTTAGGGTCTCATTGCTTCAGGCCTCTTTATTCAAAGACTCGGTAAATGGGTTCATTAGCTAATTCATTTACTGTCCCTGATGGAACTGTCAAAGAGGAAGAAAGATTAATTCCCCTCTATTCTGTTCCGTTCTTGTGAGTTATGAGAAGGAAGTGATTGTGAACAGTCAGTCAAGACTCAAGATTCATTCAAGGTCATTCCTACACCTATTTATGAATGAACTGATCTTTCTCCTTATTCATCAAGTGTTTCAAGGAAAGCCGAAACCTTCAACCTTTTCCTGACCCGGAACCTTTACAGGAGAGGAAAGACTAAACTCTCGATTAATGAAACTTTACAGTGAAAGACTAAAGGGAGAATCCAACTTAACTGCTCCTACACCCTCACCTCTATGACCTGACCTTATTGAACTCGGTAAATAAGCTGATCTCCTGTCCCTGATTGAACAAGGTAGGTAAATAGGCTGGCTTCTCTACTTCAATCCTTCTTGAACGAACTGTAAAGCCGAAAGCAAGATTCATTCTCCCTCCCTCCCTCCTGAACTCCGTAACCCATCCTACTAATAAATAGCCTTTACAGAAAAAGAAGAAAGCCGAAAGCAAGACAAGATGAGAACAGGAACTCAAGACTCAAACTCAAACCTTTTCCTGATTGACCTCGACAGCTTAGCTTCTCTGCTTCAATCCGTCTGTGGAACTCCTACACCTATATGACCTGACCGACCTTCTTTCACAGTAAACGAGGTAACTGGATGAGAAAGTGTTGAAAGACTCCTTATGGGTTATCCTTCCCCTATGTATTCTTATTATTCTTTAACTGATCTTGCTTGTTCCTTTCATTGTAAACCCTGAGGACCTGATTGAACTCCTTTTTACAGTTCTAGAATCAATTCATAAGCTGACAGGAGAGGAAAGACTATCGATGAATGAGAGTGCACTCCTTCTCCTACTGATTGACCTTATGAGACTTCCCTTCGCTACTGAACCTTGACAGTCGGTAAAAGACAAAGAGAAAGCCGAAACCTTAAACCTTTGACTAATGGAACTCGGTAAACTGGAGGATGATTCTTTCTTTCACGGGGGTTGAGCTATGAGATCACTCTGTCTGAGTCTTCTTCCTAAACTCCGGACCCTATCCTGAACCAGATGGAACTCTGATCCTCTCCTACTATTTCACCGGACTCCTTCTCCTACTGAGTCTTCTTCCTGAACTCCGGACCCTATCCTGAACCAGATGGAACTCAGACAAAAGACAATTCTATTGCTTGACGGGGGAGGAAATGAGCTATTTCACCGGACCCTACTACTATTTACCATAAGTTATTGAAGGAGGTAAACAAGGGAAAGCCGAAACGAATCATTAGACTGTAACTATTTCTTTCATTAATTCGACTGACTCAAGCTTAAACCTTTGACTGATCTCGGTCTCTTCTCTTTGACTGTATGAAAGATGAATGTGAGACTTCCCTAGCTAGGCTTCGTTCTCTGATGTCCTTGATTGATGAACTAACTCGCTCTGATCCTTGATTTCACTCTTTGTTTTACTACTCTCCTGCCCGCTGTAAAGACTGTAGATTCATTCCCCTATTCCTTCTGCTCATCATTCATTAACCTATTTGTCTTGAATAGACTTTCTTGTAAACTTATGACCCTGCCGACCCTGCCTCTTCACCGGTATTAGCATTACCTGAAGTTCGTGTTCTTTCCTATCTGTAAACTAAGACTTTTTCTGTATGAGTTATTATAAGGAAGTGATTGTGAATCTCTGCCTTCTTTCACTCTTGCCCAAGCAATGGAAATAGGCTGGGTTGGATGATCAGCTCCTTCCCCTCCCCTGTCGGTTTCATTGCAGAGCTCCTTCGCCCTATTGGTCGAGCAGCCTTCGCTCCTCTCGCTATGGTTCTCACAGCTTTCGCTCTGCCCCTCTACAACTCGGTTTCATGTCTTCGCCCCTTTTCCTCTCCAACTCGGTTTCATGTCTTCGCCCCTTTTCCTCTCCAACTCGGTTGAACAATGCCTGACCTCATTCTGCTTTTCCTCTATCTATTCCCTTGACTGTAAACAAAGATCAATACTGATTATTCGTTATAGTGAACTCCGGCCGTAACCTATCCAACTCTGTCTCATTGCTCCTCTCCCTATTAACTCCTATGCATTCTCCTTAACTCCTTCACACAAGGTAAAAGACAAAGACTCCACCTTCAACCCTTTCCTTTCCCTTTCCTTGCAGCGACTGAACAACCTATTTATTCAAAGACTGTAACCTCGGTTCATGAAGTAGCTCTTTGATTGAACTCGTTAATGCAGAAGGAAAGCCTCAAGCAAGACAAGATGAATGTACTAAACCTGATTGAACAAGGTAAAGCTATTCCATTGCCTATTTATTCAAACACACGGTAATGCGGAAGTCAAGACGAAAGATTCCGGAGAGTTAGAAGTTCAGGTAGAGTCAATTCCTTGTCCCGCTCCTCTCCTTCTTTGTTACAATTAGAAATAGAGTATAGAATGACAGAAGAATCAATTCATATTCAATCCCGAACCTTTATCAATCTCATGAACTTAACCAGAACTTTGACTAGGGAGGAAAGTAGTAAAAGAAAAGAGAGAGACTGAACTCATGAACCTGAACCTAAACCTCAAACAAAAACAACCTTTACATTAGGAGGGGAAACAAAAGAATAAGAAAAAAGAGAAAGAACTCATGAAACCTGAACCTGACCCTTTAGTAAATGAATGAAGAAACTGAAACCCTTCGCTCCTTCCCCTCCCCTGTCGGTCTCGCAGCTTCGCTCCTTCACCTGATGAACCTTCTTTCTCCTTCACCAGATTGAACAAAGTCAAAGAAAAAGATCAATACTATCGATTCCTTCTTTCCTTCCTTTTCCTTATACAGTCGAGTAAATCAAAGAGAATTGAAAGACTGAAGACAAGATTCTTTCTCTGGAACCTTCTTAAACGGATCCTTCTCCTTTTCTTAATGAGAGTTTAGGCCTACACCTATTGATTCTATGACTTGAGCTACTTCTCCTTTACAGCAGTCGAGTAACTAAAAGGAAAGAAAGCCGAAAGATTAATTGGAACTCAATCACTTGAAGAGCAGTAAACAAGGTCACTTCGCTCCTTATACTGTATTCTCTGACTGGAAGGAGGTAAAGCGTCCGGATAGAAGGTCAAGCTCCGAAACAAGAGAGGAAATGACTGAAAGACTCCTTATTCATGAGAGTGAACTGTCAGACTCAACCTCAAGCTCCTACTTCTTCCACTCATGAGACTTCCCTTCGCTACTTCACCGGAGAGTCAAGACGAAACTCCTTATACGATATTCCCTGACCGAAACAGGAAGAGTAAACACTCCTTATGAAATGAATTCAATCCTCTTCCTTCGTTCGAGTCTCTCTCTCACTGCTTGGTTCTTTACTCCCGCATTCCCTTCTTTCTGTAGGGTTGAACTATTCTTTCACGAGGTAAAGGCAGATGTTATAGGTCTCTTTCTTCTCTTTTCTTTCCGATTCATGATCCGATTCCTATTTCTTCTTTCTCCCCTGGGCCTATTACTGATACTGATTAACCAGATTGAACGGTAAACTAAGACGAAACTCCTTATTCCTTCACCTTCTTGCCCGAGGTCTCTTCTCTTTGCTCCTTCACCGAGATATTAACTGACCGGACTACTCTATCTATTCCCTGACTGGAACCTATTTAGCTTATGAATGAAAGAATGGGGACTCCCTATTAATTATCTTGAACCTGATTGAACAAGGTAAGTAAAGCGACTTCGCTTCTATTCCCCCCTGACCTGTAAACAAAGCCGAAAGATGAATGAGAGTTCAGACTCAACGAATCATGAGAGTTTACAGTCGAGTAAATAAAAGGGGAAAGAGATAGTTCAACCGGACACATTCTTTCACAGTAAACTCCTTTAAAGAAAGACCATTGGTTATTCATTCAATTCAATCCCCTCCCTATTTTTAGGGCTGTTTTAGAACTCATGAGACTTATTGTCCCTATTTATTCAATCAATGAATTGGCTTAGCTGATAAGCGCCTACCATGCTGATTTTTGCAAAGCTAGAGGTCCTTCTAGAATCCTTGCAAAATGCTCACAGAGAAAGCTAACTTAACGGATTGATTCCAACCAAGAGCTGGTTAGAAGATGAATCTTAGATCGAACTTGGAATCTATGATGGTCACTCTTAGATACCAAGACAATTCACTCCAGAATTAGCTTGATCAAAACTAATTCAATGAATCGGTTTAAACATCAAACCTAAAGCAAGGTTTGAAAAAGAATAACACCAAAAGGTTATCAAGAAAACACAAAGGTTTTTTCTGTATTCAACGAAAATCCCCCAAACATGAATATTACATGCCTTTAAATAGGCCCAGAAGATAACCCTAACAAAATAAAGTTCAGCCACCAACCACTAATAAATGCTAATAAATGCTATTAAATACAAATTGAAGAATATAAGGCAATTCATACAAACTATTAATAAATGCTATTAAATATAAAATGAATCAAATAAGGCATTAATAATTTCCTTAATTGGTAATTCAACTACCAAAGGCAAGTCTTCTAATTACTTTCCAATATCAGCCACTCCATTATCTTCTTGATTTGATATGCTTAATGCTATAAAGATTTTTGGGCTCAAAAGTCTTTGTTTGAACCGATACACTAGCTAGCTTTTGAAGATGCAATGATTTTGATTGAGGAAGAGAATCTAGGATTCACGCTTTTTTCGTTCGATATGTGCTGATGCGTACTCCCGTTATCGATGGACGGGGGAAGTGAATTACGAGACCGGCTGGCTTGGCTTAACCTAACCCTCTCTTGATGGCGAATCTTGATTGACTGACACTACGAACCGATTCGGAGAAAGAAGAAGCATGGCATGAGGACGGACAAATTGCCGATAGCGAATTACTTGACTCAATAGATGGAGGGAGGGCCCCACAACTCAAGCACGAAATCCATGTTGAGTCAACAATCAATCATCGAGAAGGGAAGGGCACCACCAAGCGAGATCGAGACCAGCACCTTGCCCTTGGATAGGGTTCCAAACCTGCCTTCTTCAAATATTCAAAAAGGTCGGACTAACAAGCGAGAAACGTCGACTTTGATAAGGGGGGCGCGCTAGCTTACTAATAATAGTGGGCTTTTTCAGCTTGACCAGAATCCATTCTATTATAGAATAGCAGAAGTGCGACTTAGTAGTCGAAACTCGGAGAGAGAGAGAGGGGACTCTTTCATACCTGCTAACTCCTAGGATGAGAAGTAGGTCCCTTGTTTTTGGCAGGAATAGTTCCAGCCTTTGTTGCCACTCGGTAAAGTGAGTCTACTTAGCGAATTGGCAGGACGCATCGATTGATCCATATGAATCTCGAGAGTGGATGGTTGACCGCCGCCCCCTTGTCCTGGAGGCTCTCCGGCCGGGGAGGGGCTTGCTATCGTAACCTTTTCTCCCGGTGTATGTGAAAAAGAGTGACTCATTTTGTTCGGTCAGAAGTTGGTCCAAAGAACGAGAGTGGGCTTCCTTAAGTTTGTTGTTCCTCAGTAGCTCAGTGGTAGAGCGGTCGGCTGTTAACTGACTTGTCGTGGGTTCAAATTCTACTTGGGGAGAATGACGAGTTCTTGCTCTTCTGACCTAGCAACCCCTGTCCTTCTCCTGAGTTTCTAAATGGGAAGAATCGTGGGACATCAAAAGTGGCAAGTTGTTGGTTTTGATTGGGCTCTCGTATAGAAAAACTGGGTTCGTTCAATTCTTAGGGAGAAGATCAAAAGTGGCAAGTTGTTGGTTTTGATTGGTTTTGATTGGGCTCTCGTATAGAAAAACTGGGTTCGTTCAATTCTTAGGGAGAAGATCCACTGGGAATGAATGGGCTCTCGTATAGAAAAACTGGGTTCGTTCAATTCTTAGGGAGAAGAAAGAAGGATCCACTGGGAATGAATGGGAAGACTGAATTAGTATCTGACTGCCGCCGAAAGGAATTTGTCTCCACTAGCGTCATTCGAAGAACGAAAAAACAGGGTGACGATTTAGTTAGGTAGTCTCGATGGATGTAGTGCAATGGCTAAAGCTCTGCCAGCTTCTTGTAGACTGAACTCTCTTTCTTCTCTTTAGTTTAGGCTCCAAGTTGTTTTTGGGTGTGGGATGGTCTAAATTAGCTTCTAACTAGTGGCAACGAAGTTCTTGGTAATTAAGAAGGGGAAGGAAGATCTCCACTCATTTCATTCATTCAGTGCCTGCGGTGAGGTGCAACCCAGAATAAAGAAAGGGGGAAAGCTTGCTTGCTGTAGCCCTCCCCTCTTTTTGTAGACTAGGCTTGGTAAGCATAAGCTATTTAAGTAGGCTCTCGAGAAGGGTAGACTCGCAGCTTCGCTCAGCGGAAGAGCCTGACTTTCTCAACTCTTAGTCAAGCGGGAGCGCCCAACCTATGGGCTTTGAAAGGATAGGGGAAGGGAATAAAAGAAGAAGACAGAGGGTCACTCCTTTTAGGAACATGGCTTGTTTGTTCATTCACTTGCTCATTAACTCGCAACTTAGCCAGAAGCGACGAAGGGGGAAGTGTAGAAGCTTTGCCCCTTGCTTTATAGAGATTGTTATGAACTGACTAAATGACTGGATTCTCCCAGAACGCTAGCTAAGCTAATAAATAGTAATTAGTCCCTTCAATCAAATCAAAAAGCTTATTGATTGATTCAGGGCGCGATCTTCCTTCTTCGAACTCATTGAGGAGGGCCTCGGCCCGGGAAGGGGAGAGTGGCCGAGCGGTCAAAAGCGACAGACTGTAAATCTGTTGAAGTTTTTCTACGTAGGTTCGAATCCTGCCTCTCCCACTTGTTTGTTGTAGACTGAAGAGAAGAGAAAAGAGGCATTCGTCATCGTAGCCCAGGGAGCTTCGCTCTTTCTTTCTTTTTTTCCGTGGTGGGAAGTGAAATTGTATCGTATTTCAGTTTATAGAGGTTGGCGAATTACTACGATCTATAGATTCCCATCGATAGACAATCCCAACCAGAATAGAAGCGAGTGGCTTCCGGTTTTGCTTGTAGTCGTTGTCTTTTATGTAGTGGTCGGCTTTCCCTTCCTACACGCACCCGCCAGAATGCCTCCTTGGTTCTGCACGAAGCCAAGCCAATACATACGATAGGCGAAGTCAAGACCCCCATTTCATAGCGCCTGGGGAACGCAAGTTTGATCGAGGATTGGAGGGAGAGTATATAGAGGTGGAATCGGGATGGATTTATGAGTCTTTGTGCGAGCCGTATGCGGTGAGAGTCGCACGTACGGTAACGAGGGGGGTTCGCGTCTATACGTGTAGTGTGGTGTTTGGGCCTACCCACCCTATTTGTTCCATGATCTATGGGTCTACTGGAGCTACCCACTTCGATCAATTAGCCAAGATTTTGATCGGATACAAATCACTGGTGCTCGATCTAGTGGTATTTTTATGGGGATTCTATCTATCGCTGTAGGATTCCTATTCAAGATCACTGCAGTTCCTTTTCGGGCGGTTGTAGGACGGACGGCCGCCTATAGGTGGTAGGGTAGGGTGGGTGGTACCGCTCAGATTGTGGCCAATCTTCCTAACCGCGCGCGAACCGGGCTTAGAGCACATGAAACTCATCACTACCTCGTAAGGGCGTTGAGACCATAGCATGTTACACGAAAGCACCGCTTTCTCTGTAGTCTTGTCACACAGCAGCCCGCCTAGAAGAGCCACTCGCTCTGTAGTGTTGTCACATAAGATAAGCACTAGCCCGCCTGATGGCCGGGCGAATCTAAGTTCTCTTCCGGTCAACTGTCCACCCAGTCAAGTGCAAAAAACACAGTAGAATCACGCAAGGCACCCAGCTGGTGTGCTTCCTGCCCGCGAGGAAAGAAAGAAGAGCGACAGGGTTGAGTTCAGATTTGACTGTTTGCAGCATGGGAGCAGATTACCCAAAAAATCCCTGGGAACAATGAAAAAAAAGATATCTCGGTAACGAAAACTATGGGGGGCTGTATTGGCGAGATCCAACGGTGAACAGCTGCCCAAAAGAAAAACCGCCTGGAAGTCCGAGGACCTTTAGTACCCTACCCCCAAAACACCTTCGCGCCAAGCAAGACCGCCCTTGTCCCTTTCCTTTCTCCATTCCGCCTCCCCTTCTTTATGAGCTTTGTTCCAATCGAGTATAAGGCAAAGCAAAGCAAAAGTCGTTCGTATACCTCTTTTTTGACCTACTTGACGAAAGGGAACAAAGTCTCGTTTCCGGGTTTATGGATTGGATTCAGTCAGCTAAACTCATTCCTTTTTATTATGTTGTGACGGGTTACTGGCGAATGCTTCCAAAGGCGACCCTCTCAAGTTTCCGGCCGTTTACGTCATTGAAGTAGTCTTTCTTTCGTCATCCTACCAAACTAAAGAAGTCACTATCAAGCAGCGAGCCCTTATTAGTTTAGTAATAGTAAAGTCAAGCTAAAAAAAACGAGAGATTAACCTGCGGTGCGCTACGCCCGGCAACTCATCAAGCAATTTCTTTGCGCTTTCATTTCAGTGATGAGGTCCCAAAGAAAGAGGGAAGTAGGGCTCCTATTGACTAAAGGTGGATTCTTCGCTTTCCTTGAGAATGAAAGTAGCTATTCAGCCCCTACTACTGACTTTGTTTGATTCAAAAGGCGAACAGCCAGCCAGCCCCCCCAACTAGTCGTATGAGGTGGGGTGCTTGTGGTAAGCTGCTTTCTTTGGATATGAGGAATTACTAAAAAAAAAGAAAAGGCAAAGTCCGGTATTTGACGAAGATCTTTCGATCAATAGATAGGATTTAGTGTCGATATAGGGGATAGGATCCATCTGCTCTTTCTTTCTCAATTTGAGATATAGAGATATAACGATGATATCAAAAGAAATAGGGAGATGATAAAGAATACATATTTATCTATTATTCCTCTGAGTTTTTAGTGCAAGACAGGAAACCTCCTTTTGTCATCCCTGCTGCTTTCCAGATTTTGTATTGAACGCATGGCGTAGCTAGGACCTGAAAATCATCTTTGAGCCTACCTATGTTCACACCCCTCTTTGTTTGAATCAGGCTAGTAAAGAATGCCCGCCAAGTTCAGATAAGGAAATGCTTCCCCCAACCATGAAAGGAAAGGCTCGACGAAGGGAGGGGAAGGAAAACGCTTTTGGAGATCAAGATTGGATTTCTTTTTCATCAAAAACGAAGACGAGGATGGCCTACGGTGCGTCTTATCTGAAGGGAACAGGCTTTTTCGAAAGCGGTGGTATGATTGCCGGGCCCTCTCCTCGTTCTGCCCACTGGCCTATTAGGTAGGATAGCAGTCTTCGGGCTTTGCCTGCCCTTTCTCATACTCATCAGGAATTCCGGCTTGGCCTGGGAAAGCGCTGGCAACAAAAGGAAGGGGTCCATGTAGCTGCTGTGTCCGCCCCCTTCTTAGTCAATGGGTCAGCAGGTTCGGCATCCACGTCAGAAAAGAGAGAATCCACTTCAGACAACCACGGCCTCTGTCTGCTAGGCTGCGTGTGGAATAGCCGAGAGCGGACCTTTTTGGATATATAATCCAAGTCAAGTGTGGAGTTATGGAAACAGTCGTCTGATGGAAAACAACTTTCACGTTCGGTTCAGAGAGCACTTTTTTCGTTGATCATTCCTCGTTCCCTTTCGTGTTCATTCCACAGCGGCGAATTCTCAACTTGTGGGGCCCTATCTATTCCATCTCTCAAGCCCCGAAGAAAACCCCCCTCCCCTTCGGACTCCATATCTCTTTTGACTCTATATATGTGGGCACCTGATATCTATGAGGGTTCCCCCACGCCGGTTACAGCATTCCTTTCTATTGCGCCTAAAATCTCTAGTTTTGCTAATATTTCACGTCTTTCTATTTATGGTTCCTATGGAGCTACATTGCAACAAATCTTCTTTTTCTGCAGCATTGCTTCTCTGATCTTAGGAGCACTGGCCGCCATGGCCCAAACGAAAGTCAAAAGACCTCTAGCTCATAGTTCAATTGGACATGTAGGTTATATTCATACTGGTTTCTCATGTGGAACCATAGAAGGAATTCAATCACTACTAATTGGTATCTTTATTTATGTATTCATGACGATAGATGCATTCGCTATAGTTTTAGCATTACGGCAAACCCGTGTCAAATATCTAGCGGATTTGGGCGCTCTAGCCAAAACGAATCCTATTTCGGCTATTACCTTCTCCATTACTATGTTCTCATACGCAGGAATACCCTCGTTAGCCGGTTTTTGTAGCAAATTCTATTTGTTTTTCGCCGCTTTGGGTTGTGGGGCTTACTTCCTAGCCCCAGTGGGAGTAGTGACTAGCGTTATAGGTCGTTGGGCGGCTGGAAGGTTGCCACGAGTAAGTCAGTCTGTTTGGGAGACGGAAGGCAGTTCTCCGTGCACTGGACACGTAGCTTACCTAATCAGTTGCGACACGGATGGGAATGCATGCTCCGAAAGATAGGGTCGAGTCTGATACATCAAACGTCTACTCCCTTGTACGAGTCCACAATCACTACACAAGATGAACCTTGGTTTGGTGAATTGAAGTTGGCCTTAGGTGTAATAGAATAGGACTCCCAGTTACTGCGCGCGATCGTATACTGAGGTGCTCCCCGCCGGTTGTTGGAATGACGCGAGCCGGGCCTCGATTCAGAAAGATTCAGGGCCAAACACGAAATAGATAGGGGGTTAGTAATTCCCCATCTCATTGGGGGCAGAAAACGAATCGACATCTCGATGTGAGATAGCCTTTTCCATTTGAGTTGGGAAAGAACGACGAAGTCCATCCGAACCGTCCAATGAAGAATAAGAGGAGAACAAACAAAGCGCCAATCACGCGCGAAGTGCGGAACGGACACAGATCAAAAAAAGAAGTGGGGTGATATGAACCAAGAGACATCAATCATACAATATACTTCAATGAAGATGTGAAGAAAAGGTTGTCAAAATTATGAAAAGATGTTTCAATTCTGCTACATTGAAGAAGAATAAAGTTTGATTGTTGTAAATTCTGGGTGGGTTACGTTACAATTTAGAGTAATTTAGAGTTATTGTAGTATTTTAAAACTTTTTATTTACTTTAGGTTACAAGTTACAATTACATAATGGCTAATTATGGCCATTAAGTAGGAATGTTACAACTCTTGGAGCCTCTCATAGTTTCATTTTTTAGGCTATATAAAGCCATGTATGTTGTATTTGTAAGGGACTTGGAAAATATATAGAAAGAAGCATTTGTGCTTTTCTTTAGCCAATGGCTAAGTTTCTTTGCAATTCTATGTAGTTTAGATTGCATGTAGAATCATTCAAGCTCGAAATGATCAATCTTGCTTGTGGAATGATTCGAATCTCAAGGGGGTAAGATTTTTTTTTTTTTTTTGATATGAACCAAGAGACATCAATCATACAATATACTTCAATGAAGATGTGAAGAAAAGGTTGTCAAAATTATGAAAAGATGTTTCAATTCTGCTACATTGAAGAAGAATAAAGTTTGATTGTTGTAAATTCTGGGTGGGTTACGTTACAATTTAGAGTAATTTAGAGTTATTGTAGTATTTTAAAACTTTTTATTTACTTTAGGTTACAAGTTACAATTACATAATGGCTAATTATGGCCATTAAGTAGGAATGTTACAACTCTTGGAGCCTCTCATAGTTTCATTTTTTAGGCTATATAAAGCCATGTATGTTGTATTTGTAAGGGACTTGGAAAATATATAGAAAGAAGCATTTGTGCTTTTCTTTAGCCAATGGCTAAGTTTCTTTGCAATTCTATGTAGTTTAGATTGCATGTAGAATCATTCAAGCTCGACATGATCAATCTTGCTTGTGGAATGATTCGAATCTCAAACAAGTGTTTGAGATATTTGATCAACAAGAGTCATTCAAGCTAGACATGATCGATCTTGCTTGTGGAGTGATTCGAATCTCAATCAAGTGTTCTTGCCTTGAGATATTCGATCAACAAGGTAATTCGAATCTTACCCCCTTGTAGTTGATTCCTTATCTTATCATTTGGTATCAGAGCTTCAGGCTCAAGATCGGATATATGTTTCATTGCGCTTATCTCTTTTAATTCTCTTATTATTTTTTTTTTCTTAGTTTGTGTAGAATCCTCTTGAAGAAGTGGAGAATGATATGAACCAAGAGACATCAATCATACAATATACTTCAATGAAGATGTGAAGAAAAGGTTGTCAAAATTATGAAAAGATGTTTCAATTCTGCTACATTGAAGAAGAATAAAGTTTGATTGTTGTAAATTCTGGGTGGGTTACGTTACAATTTAGAGTAATTTAGAGTTATTGTAGTATTTTAAAACTTTTTATTTACTTTAGGTTACAAGTTACAATTACATAATGGCTAATTATGGCCATTAAGTAGGAATGTTACAACTCTTGGAGCCTCTCATAGTTTCATTTTTTAGGCTATATAAAGCCATGTATGTTGTATTTGTAAGGGACTTGGAAAATATATAGAAAGAAGCATTTGTGCTTTTCTTTAGCCAATGGCTAAGTTTCTTTGCAATTCTATGTAGTTTAGATTGCATGTAGAATCATTCAAGCTCGACATGATCAATCTTGCTTGTGGAATGATTCGAATCTCAAACAAGTGTTTGAGATATTTGATCAACAAGAGTCATTCAAGCTAGACATGATCGATCTTGCTTGTGGAGTGATTCGAATCTCAATCAAGTGTTCTTGCCTTGAGATATTCGATCAACAAGGTAATCCGAATCTTATTCCCCTTGTATTGATTCCTTATCTTATCATTTGGTATCAGAGCTTCAGGCTCAAGATCGGATATATGTTTCCTTTGCGTTTCTTCTCAATTTGATTTTTATTTATTTTCATCTTTTTAGTTTTTAATCGACCCAGAGTTCAAAATTCAATCTTTGCTCTATTTAAAATTTTGAGAGGTGAGAAAGAGAGCTTCATTTGTGTAACTGAGTGTAAAAAGAGTGTCCTAAAATTTCCTTGAGTGTATACTCGTGAGGAGAGTGTTGTGAGGTCCTTCGTATTTCCATAACTTATTTTTTGCAGCAAAGTTTCACAAATAGATTCGAGGACGAATCCTCTTGAAGAAGTGGAGAATGATATGAACCAAGAGACATCAATCATACAATATACTTCAATGAAGATGTGAAGAAAAGGTTGTCAAAATTATGAAAAGATGTTTCAATTCTGCTACATTGAAGAAGAATAAAGTTTGATTGTTGTAAATTCTGGGTGGGTTACGTTACAATTTAGAGTAATTTAGAGTTATTGTAGTATTTTAAAACTTTTTATTTACTTTAGGTTACAAGTTACAATTACATAATGGCTAATTATGGCCATTAAGTAGGAATGTTACAACTCTTGGAGCCTCTCATAGTTTCATTTTTTAGGCTATATAAAGCCATGTATGTTGTATTTGTAAGGGACTTGGAAAATATATAGAAAGAAGCATTTGTGCTTTTCTTTAGCCAATGGCTAAGTTTCTTTGCAATTCTATGTAGTTTAGATTGCATGTAGAATCATTCAAGCTCGACATGATCAATCTTGCTTGTGGAATGATTCGAATCTCAAACAAGTGTTTGAGATATTTGATCAACAAGAGTCATTCAAGCTAGACATGATCGATCTTGCTTGTGGAGTGATTCGAATCTCAATCAAGTGTTCTTGCCTTGAGATATTCGATCAACAAGGTAATCCGAATCTTATTCCCCTTGTATTGATTCCTTATCTTATCATTTGGTATCAGAGCTTCAGGCTCAAGATCGGATATATGTTTCCTTTGCGTTTCTTCTCAATTTGATTTTTATTTATTTTCATCTTTTTAGTTTTTAATCGACCCAGAGTTCAAAATTCAATCTTTGCTCTATTTAAAATTTTGAGAGGTGAGAAAGAGAGCTTCATTTGTGTAACTGAGTGTAAAAAGAGTGTCCTAAAATTTCCTTGAGTGTATACTCGTGAGGAGAGTGTTGTGAGGTCCTTCGTATTTCCATAACTTATTTTTTGCAGCAAAGTTTCACAAATAGATTCGAGGACGAATCCTCTTGAAGAAGTGGAGAATGATATGAACCAAGAGACATCAATCATACAATATACTTCAATGAAGATGTGAAGAAAAGGTTGTCAAAATTATGAAAAGATGTTTCAATTCTGCTACATTGAAGAAGAATAAAGTTTGATTGTTGTAAATTCTGGGTGGGTTACGTTACAATTTAGAGTAATTTAGAGTTATTGTAGTATTTTAAAACTTTTTATTTACTTTAGGTTACAAGTTACAATTACATAATGGCTAATTATGGCCATTAAGTAGGAATGTTACAACTCTTGGAGCCTCTCATAGTTTCATTTTTTAGGCTATATAAAGCCATGTATGTTGTATTTGTAAGGGACTTGGAAAATATATAGAAAGAAGCATTTGTGCTTTTCTTTAGCCAATGGCTAAGTTTCTTTGCAATTCTATGTAGTTTAGATTGCATGTAGAATCATTCAAGCTCGACATGATCAATCTTGCTTGTGGAATGATTCGAATCTCAAACAAGTGTTTGAGATATTTGATCAACAAGAGTCATTCAAGCTAGACATGATCGATCTTGCTTGTGGAGTGATTCGAATCTCAATCAAGTGTTCTTGCCTTGAGATATTCGATCAACAAGGTAATCCGAATCTTATTCCCCTTGTATTGATTCCTTATCTTATCATTTGGTATCAGAGCTTCAGGCTCAAGATCGGATATATGTTTCCTTTGCGTTTCTTCTCAATTTGATTTTTATTTATTTTCATCTTTTTAGTTTTTAATCGACCCAGAGTTCAAAATTCAATCTTTGCTCTATTTAAAATTTTGAGAGGTGAGAAAGAGAGCTTCATTTGTGTAACTGAGTGTAAAAAGAGTGTCCTAAAATTTCCTTGAGTGTATACTCGTGAGGAGAGTGTTGTGAGGTCCTTCGTATTTCCATAACTTATTTTTTGCAGCAAAGTTTCACAAATAGATTCGAGGACGAATCCTCTTGAAGAAGTGGAGAATGATATGAACCAAGAGACATCAATCATACAATATACTTCAATGAAGATGTGAAGAAAAGGTTGTCAAAATTATGAAAAGATGTTTCAATTCTGCTACATTGAAGAAGAATAAAGTTTGATTGTTGTAAATTCTGGGTGGGTTACGTTACAATTTAGAGTAATTTAGAGTTATTGTAGTATTTTAAAACTTTTTATTTACTTTAGGTTACAAGTTACAATTACATAATGGCTAATTATGGCCATTAAGTAGGAATGTTACAACTCTTGGAGCCTCTCATAGTTTCATTTTTTAGGCTATATAAAGCCATGTATGTTGTATTTGTAAGGGACTTGGAAAATATATAGAAAGAAGCATTTGTGCTTTTCTTTAGCCAATGGCTAAGTTTCTTTGCAATTCTATGTAGTTTAGATTGCATGTAGAATCATTCAAGCTCGACATGATCAATCTTGCTTGTGGAATGATTCGAATCTCAAACAAGTGTTTGAGATATTTGATCAACAAGAGTCATTCAAGCTAGACATGATCGATCTTGCTTGTGGAGTGATTCGAATCTCAATCAAGTGTTCTTGCCTTGAGATATTCGATCAACAAGGTAATTCGAATCTTACCCCCTTGTAGTTGATTCCTTATCTTATCATGGGGAGACGAGCTCATTCCCTTCGCTTCCTGGGCCACAAAGCAGTGCAGTCTTTCCTGGCCAAATCAAGGATTTGGGGCTTCACGCTACTTAATCAATCCATTTTTTGAGTCAGATCTATGAATAGAAAGATGGATGAATCTATTGAGATTCGATTTCATTCAACGGTTGATTCAAAGAACAGCGCTTAGCCCCCCTGCTCATGAAACGGCTCTGCTGCAATGGATGGCAGAGGGTCCGTAGTACCCAAAGCACTGGAGTCATCCTGTAGCCGGGAAGGGGCCTAGAAGTGCTGACTAGTACACCACACTACACTTGGCTCTACACATTTACAAAGCTAACCCCTGTCCAATCCCTGGCAGAGCTCAGGAAGTGGATTTCAATCCTTATTCCTTATCCCCTCACCCAGGCTAACAACGGGGCCTTACGGGGAGAGTGGAGCCTCAAGAAGCACTGTTGAGAGGAAGATGCTTGGCCCCTCTTCATTCTCTACACAGGGTTACAAACCTTTCTTCAACCAACATAGGTGACAACGAGCGAGGCAGAGATGGAAGAGATCGAACAATAGAGGGGGATGGAGAAAGTGGACAAAACAGACTTGCATTTCCTAGTCGAAAAGATGAGTTCCTTTTTCGTCTCGCATTTCTCATCAAACAAATACGGAAAAATCATCATATTGAAAATGTTACTAACCCACCAAGCCCTTCCTTCGTAGAGCCGTGTATTGTAAGTGATCCGAACCTGCCCGGAGCGAGCCTCCCATAGAGGCAAGTGAAGTTGGTGAGCCGTATGATGGGCAACTATCTCGTGCGGTTCGGAGAGGACTCAGCTCTTAGTTAGTACCCCCTTGGTTTCGGGGTGGACCCTTTCACTCTATTTTATTATATACGCTTAGCGAAAATCATGTTTTTTGATACACCTAGGACATGGATTCTATATGAACCAGTGGATCGTGACAAGTCGTTACTACTAGCAATGATTTCCTCTTTCATTACTTTACCCTTTCCATATCCCTCTCCCTTGTTCTCAGTTACTCATCAAATGGCACTCAGTTCATATCTTTAAGTTCGATCATTGACAAGGTTCAAAGAAAGGGTGGGACATTGAGAAAGAATCGATTCCAAACCACAATGCTAGCAGATGGCGGGCCTCCGCTTTTAATGAAACCTGCCAGTTATTTATTTGATTGATGATTATTAACTCAAATCAAAAAGACAAAAAGGTCTTTGTTCAAAAAGAAAAAGAGGTGGGTGGCATTATGACTGGGGTGTTAGTTAGAAAGGTTCTTACAATGTTCGTTCAAATAAAGTCAGCATTATTCTGTTTTTTGACTTAAGGAGGGCTTGATAAGAAGGGCTTGGGACCTATGAACGAAACAAAACAAAAAAGATGAAAGAATGGAAAATGAACGGGAGGCGTCGGAGGAAGGACTGACGAACTACTTACTTGTCTTTGGTTAACTACTTTACTTACTTGGGGTTCTTTCTCGTAAGTGGTATACCTACACACACCCTGCACGCACACTCTATCTATCTATATACTAATACGTTGATATCCTTTCGCAAACCTCTCTCTACTAAATCGACGTTTTTTCAGGTCGAACCAAGCCCGGATCCAGCTGAAGGAATGGAATACTCTAAGATGCTTCATAGCTTCACCAAGCCCATACCATATTCTTCCCGTAAAGATGAGAGTTCCAAACCTTTATTGAAGAAAAAAGAGCTCTTGCCTGAAACTCAAAAGAGAAGAGAATGTTCCTTCCGCAAGGGCGATATCTTTCATAGCTGCCAAGGATGAGTTCGTTCGATCCATTAGGTTCTTCGATTTATTCGGAAAAGAAATGAGAGACAAGAAAACATCTTTGATTACGATTAAAAGGAACAATCTCAAATAGACTAAGATCCAATTTCGGGTCATTTCTTGGTGAACATGATCTGCCATAATCTCTTCGATCCCTGAATTTATGTGCCAGAATATAGATAGATTTGGTAGGAAAGTGGAAGAGACTTTTTTATATATAATAATTAAAGGAAGAAGGAAAGCTGCTGTAATTCTTTGGAATAGCCTGGTTCTCTTTGTCTTCGAGCTTGAATTCCTCAATGCACTGTTTTGTTCTTTCATATACCTCCCCACCAATAGATAGAGACAAATAGGAATAACCGAACCACGTCTACAAAATGCCAGTACCATGCAGCTGCTTCAAAGCCAACGTGATGCTCCTTGGTCAGATGTCCAAGATATTGGCGAATACCACATATGATCAAGAAAAGAGTACCTATAATCACATGAAACCCATGAAAGCCCGTTGCTAAGAAAAAGGTAGAACCATAAATACTATCAGAAATAGTAAAGGGTGCTTGATAATATTCCATTCCTTGAAAGCCTGTGAATACTAGAGCCAGTGAAACGGTAGCTACTAAAGCGTAAACTGCTCCTTTTTCCTTCCTCGCGAGTATAGCATGATGAGCCCAAGTTATGGCAGCTCCGGATGAAAGGAGAATCAGGGTATTAAGAAAGGGGATTTCCCGAGGATCTAAAACCCCAATCCCTTTTGGGGGCCAAATACCTCCGATCTCTACTGTGGGTGCCAAAGAAGAATGAGAAGAAGCCCGAAAAAAAGCTAAAAGGAACATCACCTCCGATACGATAAACAGAATAAACCCATATCGAAGTCCTAATTGTACGACTTTGGTATGATGTCCTTCCAACGTGGATTCACGTAGAACATCGTGCCACCATACGAACATGGTATATAGGATAAATATGAGGCCCAAACTGAGAAGTGTTGCACCCCCTTGAAATGAGTGCATGTACATCACACCTCCTACGGTGGTTGCCAAAGCTCCGAGTGAACCCGAAATGGGCCATGGGCTTGGATCTACCAAATGAAAAGAATGCCTCTGAGATTCAATCATGAACAACTTTGCCTCGGTTGTATGTAAACCCCCCCTTCACCCCCGCTAAAGTGGTAAAGAAGGGCTGGGGTCTCATTTTCTTTCTATCTGACAGGACAAAAAAAGAGGAAGGGATGGTTCTTTCATTGCATTGATAGAAGTCTAACTAGAAAAAGATCTCTCTATTCCTTTGAGAGGAGAATCTCGTTGGTTTGACCGACGAACTACGTGGGAAGACCTTCCTTCTTTCGTTGATTTTCAGCAAGCATTTTAGTCAAGTCAGAATTCTCTTCAGTTTGGTTTCGGAAAACTTGTTGGTCGCGGATTAGTGCGTTCTTTGCCGCCGGCGGCCTAAAATGAAAGGCGCAGGTTGATCTCTCTGGTTGAGGATGAATTTATTCAACTTTACACGTGGGAAGGGCTTACTCTCCTCGGCTTGGTCTTGCTCCCTTCCCGGACTATTCCTCCCCACTAAAAAGAGCGATTGACTTTCTCGATAACCTTTCTGAACGTCCTTCTTCGCGTGGGGATTTGAAAAGGGGTATATATCTATCTCTTGTAATGCTTTCTACTATATCTGATCGAGAAAGAATCTCTTCCGAATGACCAAGTCATAATGAGATTAAAAAACGATGCTTCCTTGGCCGTGTAGAACATGGATTAGCATTATGTCATTCCTACAAGCGATCCCCCATCCAGGATTGGAAGAAGTGGTATATGAGGACTTCGAGATCAAATAGAATATATTTCTTTCGAGACCTCGTGAGCCACTTATTTCTCCGAAACAAGAGAGAAAAGTGATCTTCTTCCTCCTTTTTCCCAATAAGTCGACGACGTTACACCATTGGGATACTTCGAATAAACTAGAGTACATATAGGATACACCGGTGCTAAAACCTTTTCTCAAGATATCTTCCAAACTGTTGGGGTCGTTGCTCCGTATCTTGTTCCCCCGATGTGAAACCAGTTGGTTCCGGAGTTTGAGAATTCTACTGATCCCAAGTACTCCATCTCCATCATTGCATATGGGAATATAGAAAGTAAAGAAGAAAAGGCATGACCAGAAGAATGGTGTGAAATAAGTCAATTGATCCAGTGAGGCATTCTTGATTGAGAAAAAATGATTATTATTCCCTCCAGCCAGATAGAAAGAGACTCCTTCCTGGACGAGTAGTGAAGAACTATAGAGAGTTGTGGTTGGTTGTTGACCAACGGAAAGCATGGGAGAAAGAAAGATGCACAAACGAAGGAAAGGAAAGAAAAAGGGCGACTTCATAAAAAGCAAGAAAAGCGCCCAGCAAACTACGAACCTGACTAGAGAGGGCCCGAGATAAACAAACTAAACAAAGAAAGAAGGGCGCGGGAGCCCGCCCAGGTCAAGGGTCTCCCCGATATCCTCAACAAGTGAAAGTAGAAAAACTCAATTCTGACATCACCATAGCCCACTTGGTTTTCTTTCTCGCGGAACGGCATACCGAAAAAAAAAGAAAGAAAAAAAGGAGAAGAGGAGAGGGAGTCAGGAGTAAGGAAGGAGCGAGACCGATAGGGAGAGGGAGTAAGGAGTCAGAATCCATAGATAGGGAGAGGGAGAGGAAACCTTTTCTGTTTTTATATAGCATAGCGGTAGTATTATGCCAAAAGACTTTTTAGCAGATTGTAGGGTTATCTCTAATCTGCTCCATCCATTTGTGGAGTGGTTCGGCATCCATCTACGCAGATATTTCCAGATCCTAAGAAAGAATGTTATTGGCTCTTTCCGAATACATATTTCTCATTTCTTCAAAGTGAGGGCCGCACTCGCTCTCTTTCACACTCTGAACGTAGTTGCTGCGTGACTAACGTGTGAATTTACCTGAGAAGTGCCTCAGGGGATGGATGGGGATAGCGGTCAAAATCCTTCTTCATTCAATTCAGGTAATTAGTTGGGGAGAAAATAGACAGCCCACCCTTGTTGCAAACCCTCACTCAGGTCAAATGGAATTAGGAGCGCTCGCTTGTGCTAGCATTTGGCAGCGCCTCTTGAGCCGCCCCCGGTTGTTGATTGGGGTTTTGATAGGGGTTGCCCCAGGAACTGGCAGGATTCCCGGTCGAAGCCGGAAGCAGGCGACCTCTGGAGTGACTATCTTAGCCGTGGGATCGGCCTCGCCTAACCTAAGGCGGGTGCACGGAAGGGTGAAGGTGAAACTCGAAAGGAATTGACTGATTTTTCTATTTCCTCTTTCATTTGCATTTCCAAATCTCAAGTCAAGGCGTTAGCGCATCCGTTTTCTTACTCGTTACCGCTTTACTAATCAAATAGAAGGAGGCAAGGCAAAACCAACTCCTAAAAAGTGGCTGAGTTCGCCTTTCGGGCCACTTGATTGAGGGCTTAGTATAGTAATATCTAACTAAATAAAGAGGAGTAAGCTGCGAGACTGAGAAATAGGAGCCCCCGAATTTGGCCTTTTTGTTTGTTTAAGTAAGGGCGCCTTTTTGAATAGAAGGAAATGGGATGGATAGCATTGGTTCTTTCGGTAAACCGATGCATGAGCTGAGGCTCCCATGTCCGCGACCCTTCTAAAAAGTCAGGTCATCAAATGGCTCATAGGGAGTCAGAAGCAAGCGGAGTCAAAGGCGGGTCAAACTCACATAAGCGGGGAGGGGGAGAGACATTCATGAAAAGCGAGAAGCCGTGGGGGACTGGCCAACTATCATATAGATATCTGACTTTCGGGTAAGAGTATGAACATCTATTAGTCCGTATCATGGGTCTACCTGTTACAAAAGGCGAACATCCCTATTCCAAAACATACACATAAGTCCTCAGGCAGGCGGGGACGAAAAGAGTCTATTCCTTTACTAAAATATTCCGGAATGTATCATGGCCCTATCCATTCATCTTTTTATTAAAAAAGAGGAGTTCCGCCCGAGGCCGGGAGAACAAATAGGCGTGAGGAAGAGGGAGAGGGGGGGCTACGAGCCCTCTCCCGTTGCTGTTCCCGGATGGATCACCCATCCCTATCCCTTCCTTCCCCTTCGCCCTGGTGAGACCCGATGAGATCAGATCCCTCGAACGAAGTTCAGTGATAGGAAGAGAAGACAGCTGGCGGGAGATCTCTATTCATTCATTACCACCCCTTCTTGTATAGGTTGGGGAAAACAGAAGTGTGCTCCTGCGCACCAGCTAAAGGAAGGATCTTTGGCATAAAGATACCAGATTATTAGAGAGAGAAAGGGGCAAGGCAAAACCAACTCCTAAAAAGTGGAATAAGTATCTCGAAGATTCTCCATACGCCCGCCAGCTGCAGAGGGGGTTCGATTCTCGTTATACGCGATGTGGCAAAAAAACGGATTCAACAAGATATGCCTTGCCTGCATTAAGATTTAAAACTTGTCGTCTACTTTTAGGAAATGTTCGGAACAGAGAACTTACAGTAATACAACGCCGCATTCTCCGAAAATTGAGAAACAAGAGGAGATCTATTAAGAGAAAGATTTATCCAAGAGAAAATCTTAACAGTTACATACAATCACAAACTACACGAAAGTTGCCCCTTTTTCATGGGGATTTACCCATCACAGAGATGCACAGAGGAAGAGAACGAACTAATTATATCCCTTTTCCACTCAATCCAGAAACAAGATCGGACGTTATTCCGGTTCGTCTCCATTTTAGTTCAACTCTTCCTCAAGCAAGGCAGCCGATAAGTCATCGAAGGGTTTGTGTGAATAAAGGAATGGTCCCGATTACTCATTTTAAAGTGTCCCACGGTGATCTAATATCTTTGAAAGAAAATGATGCGAGAATCCGCGGTGAAGAAATAAGGAGATCTTTCTATATCGAAATCTCAGTTGAAAAAATCATAGGCAAATTCCCTAGATCACCCGGTAAGAATGTGGAGAAGGACTAAAACAGAATGGTTCCACCTACTCAAAACTAAGAGGGGATGCCGCCTACTACTAAAATCCAGGTTTTTGCAACAGTTGCGTTCTTCTATGCAAGAATCAGACTTAGAAAGAAGAAAGAAGTTGTTTGGATCGGATAAAGTATGCTTAGGCTGTTCCTTCGCTGAGCACAACATAATGAAGAGGAATTTGTATCATTTTCAATCCCTATTCTTATCGAATAGAAGGAAGGAGAAAAACCGAAATCTTCCTACTCGAAGAATCAGTCCTATAGTTTACAACTCTTCCTTATATAGTAATTATAATTATACCTATTGCTCCGCATCCCCCCATCAGTTTACTATGAAGAGCAAAATCAAAAGGATCGAACTACCTACTCATTATTCGGAGATGAATCATAGAACACTAAAAGAGAGGGGAAGGCAATGAAATTGGAAAATGAAACCGAGTTGTAGAGGTGAAGGAGCGAAGCTAGCCCAGCCTGGTCGTTCCGTAAACTCTCTCTCTCTCGCATTCATCTTTCGGCTTTCCTTCCCGAGTTTACTGTGAAAGAATAGAGTGTCAGGGGAAGTATAAGTAGTTCAACACCCGAGTTCAAGAATGAATAGGAGTATTAAGGAAATGAATGAATTAGCAGCTTGACCTCCTTAAATAATCATCCTACAGCCAGCCTAGCCTAGCCCGCCGCCTATTTACCTCGTCTTTGAAGAATAGCCCGTCCTGGGTTTGTTTCGCTTGAGTCTGTCTTTGTTTACAGTTCTGAAAGTGATTGAGTGAAGGAGATCAGTTCGTAAACAAACACCTATTACAGAGTGAAAGAAGTAATAGTCCCGGCAATGGAATTCTGAGACCGTAAAGTAAAGGACAGAAGAGAGAGAAGTAGTTCAGTCGAATTAATCTTTCTCTTTGATAAAGGTGAAGGAGAGAGATAGTTTACGAGCGAGGTTCAGGAGAATGAAGAGTATTGATCTTTTACAGTTCAAGAATATATAGGTTAAGCAGTTTACCTCGTTCAAGAAGGAAAAGGGACGAAGAAGCTTGACCGAGAGGGAGAGGGGCGAAGCCCTGAGACCCTTCGGGCGAAGAGGCGAAGACGCTCAACAAAGGAGAGGGTCGAAGACGCGAGACGAGAAGAGGAGAGGGTCGAAGACTTGAAACCGAGTCATAGAGGTTCAGGAAAAGAAAAGGGAGGAGAGGGTTGAGGTTCAGAAGTAGCTCAGGCAGGGAATATCATATAAGGAGTTCTAAGGAGGTAAATCAGGTTAATCAGTAATACTACTGTTCTCTCTAATAAGGAGTTTCGGCTTTCCCTTGGTTCCAGTCGAGTAAATTCATTTCATATGTATGCTTTACCTTGTCTTTGAAGGAATAGGGTATAGGGACAACAAGTGATTAAGTTCCATTCGTAAACTCTCTTTCGCCCCTTGCTTACTGTGTTTGAATAACTCACCTTAACAATAACAGATTCTAATATATAGAAGAGGTTCATGAGTTCGGGTTCTTCTTCGTTTACTAGGACCAGAATAAATAGGTGAATCAATCAGGAGTTTACCGAGTTGTAGAGGTGAAGGAGAATGAATAAGGAGTCTCCCTTCAAGAATCAAATCAATAGGAATCGGAAAGAAAAGAGAACGAGTGAAAGAGGTCAATCAGGTTACGAAGAAAGAAAGAATATGTATCTATGCTTTACCTTACCTTGTGAAAGAATAACTCACAACACAATCACTTCCTTCTAACTAACTAACAATAAGAAGAATTAAGGATCCAGCCAGAGCTCAGATTCTCTACTACAGGTCAAGCAAGAAGGGAAAGAACAGAGAAGATACCGTAAATAAAGAATAGGTTGCTTCGTTCAGGGGCCAGGATCAAGAATCAATCAATAGGTTACGGCGAAGTGAAGGAGAATGAGTGTTGAGGCTTTCCTTTTTCTTAGTGCTTGCTTTACCTGGTTCAAGAAAGAATAGTAGTATAGTTCAGGCGCCCGAGGTTCATGAGAGAAGCCGAGGGGACGGAAGGAGAATGCATCAGGGAGTGAGGTAAGATAAGCCAAGCAAGCCTACCTTGTGTTTGAATACGGAGAGAACTGATAGTTTACGAGGAAAAGGAGAGAAGGAGGAATGAATCTTTAGTCTTGACTTACAGTATAGGATTGAATAAGGTAAATAGGTGAAGGTTGAACTATCTCTTTTCTTTCACGAGCTAAATAGGTCTTTGTTTGGTAATATCGGGGCAGGGGCAGGATCAAGAAGGAAAAGAGACGAAGAAGCTCAACCAAGAGGGAGAGGGGTGAAGCCCTGAGACCCGTAGGGCGAAGAGGCGAAGACGCGAGACAAAGGAGAGGGGTGAGGTTCAGTCTCATTCATCTCTTTCCGTTGAGAGTCTTGAAAAGAAAGTAGCTAAGGAGCGAAGCGGTGAGCCCGAGTTGTAGAGGCGAACGAGCGAAGCGGCTCGACTGTAAAGGAGAGGAGTGAAATTAGGTTCCGGTTCAAGAGTTTAAGGAGGTGTAGGTAAGGTCATAGAGTCAAAGAAAAGGTTCTTCTCATCCAGCTTATCTAGTTAAAAAGTGAAATCAGGGACAGAAGTAATAACATATAGTCCAGCCAGAAAGGAGGTTACAGTTCCAGAATCTATAGGTGCAAGAAGGATTTCATATGCTTTACCTTGTTCAAATCAGGTCAGGTAATATCGTCAAAGGAGTTCGGTTCAGTCTTGACTTCTAAATTCCCTTGTGTTGGAATAAATAGGTGTAGGAGTTAAAGATACTTAATAAGTAGCTCGACAGTAAAGGTTCAGAGTAGTTCATGAGGTTACCTCGGGCAATCAGTCAAAGGATCATGAATCTTGTTGAGTCTCATTCATTGAGAGTTTAGGCTTTGTGATATGAACCAAGAGACATCAATCATACAATATACTTCAATGAAGATGTGAAGAAAATATTGTTGAAATCATCAAAAGATATTTCAATTCATGCCACATTGAAGAAGAATGAAGTTTGATTGTTACAAATTTTGGGTGGGTTACAGTTTAGAGTAATTTAGAGTTATTGTATTTTAAGATTTTTTAGGTTACATTTACATAATGACTCATTATGACCATTAAGTATGAATGTTACAACTCTTGGAAGGCCTTTAGTAGTTTCATTTTGAGGCTATATAAAGCCATGTATGTTGTATTTGTCAGAAGACTTGGAAAATATATTAAAAGAAGCAATTAGAAGACTTGCCTTTGGTAGTTGAATTACCAATTAAGGAAATTATTAATGCCTTATTTGCTTCATTTTATATTTAATAGCATTTATTAATAGTTTGTATGAATTGCCTTATATTCTTCAATTTGTATTTAATAGCATTTATTAGCATTTATTAGTGGTTGGTGGCTGAACTTTATTTTGTTAGGGTTATCTTCTGGGCCTATTTAAAGGCATGTAATACTCATGTTTGAGGGATTTTGGTTGAATACAGAAAAAACCTTTGTGTTTTCTTGATACCCTTTTGGTGTTATTCTTTTTCAAATCTTGCTTTAGGTTTGATGTTTAAACCGATTCATTGAATTAGTTTTGATCAAGCTAATTCTGGAGTGAATTGTCTTGGTATCTAAGAGTGACCATCATAGATTCCAAGTTCGATCTAAGAGTCATTCATCTTCTAACCAGCTCTTGGTTGGAATCAATCCGTTAAGTTAGCTTTCTCTGTGAGCGTTTTGCAAGGATTCTAGAAGGACCTCTAGCTTTGCAAATTCCAGCATTGTTGGCGCTTATCAGAATCCATAGGGTCAGTCAATCAATCAGGGAGAGAGAGTAAATGAATTAGCCCCTTTACTGAGCTGTCTGTCTCATTCATCTTCAGTCTTTGTTTACTATAGTCGAGAAAATGAATTAGCTGCAACGACTTTACCTCGTGGAAAGAATTAATGGGGAATACTACGGGAAAAGGGTCAGGAAGAAGAAAGGGGCCCAGCAAGCAGTGAGAACGAGTTTACCTCCAGAAAAGAAATAAGGGAAAGAACATATGAGAGACCGAGTGAAAGAATAAGAAGTAGTTCAGTCTCATTCTTGGTTCTTCACATACAGCCTAGTTCCCCCTTGTGAAAGAGTGAAATCAGGGACTCCAGCTTACTTACCTAGTTCCCTTGTGAAAGAGTCAAATCAAACAACTACGATTCCATTTACCTACCCCTTGTTCAAGAAGTAATAGTATAGGAGGAGAGTCAAAGGGGAAGGATAAAGAATCAATCAATAGGTTCAATCAGTATCAGTAGTTTAGGAGTTTGTTTACCGAGTTCAATCAGCAGAAAAAGGTTTGAGGTTTCTTCTTCTCATACAGCCTATTTACCGAGTCAAAGAGTGAAAGAAGGTGAGTTCAGTATCAGTAGTTAAGGAGTGAAGCCGAGTTCAAGCAAGAAAGGAGAAAGACCAGAGTAAAGAGGGGAGGTTCATGAGCGAACAGAAAAGAGAAGGAGAGGTGATATGAATTCAA
Source organism: Cucurbita pepo subsp. pepo (assembly GCF_057944985.1). NCBI lineage: Eukaryota > Viridiplantae > Streptophyta > Magnoliopsida > Cucurbitales > Cucurbitaceae > Cucurbita > Cucurbita pepo. The sequence continues at coordinate 9,724,057 of NC_141800.1, read as the reverse complement.
CTGCTGACCCTTTGCATGTACCCGAAGGACCGATTACAAGAAGCAAGGTTAAGAAGATTCAAGAGGCCTATACATTGCATCTTCAAAAGCTAGCTAGTGTACAGGTTGAAACAAAGTCTTTTGAGCCCAAAAATCTTTATAGCATTAGCATATCAAATCAAGAAGATAATGGAGTGGCTGATATTGGAAAGTAATTAGAAGACTTGCCTTTGGTAGTTAAATTACCAATTAAGGATGGAAAGTAATTAGAAGACTTGCCTTTGGTAGTTGAATTACCAATTAAGGATGGAAAGTAATTAGAAGACTTGCCTTTGGTAGTTGAATTACCAATTAAGGAAATTTATTAATGCCTTATTTGCTTCAATTTTTATTTAATAGCATTTGTAGTTGGTGGCTGAACTTTATTATGTTAGGGTTACCTTTTAGACCTATTTAAAGGCATGTAATACTCATGTTTGGGAGATTTTTTGGTTGAATACAGAAAAAACCTTTGTGTTTTCTTGATACCCTTTTGGTGTTATTCTTTTTCAAATCTTGCTTTAGGTTTGATGTTTAAACCGATTCATTGAATTAGTTTTGATCAAGCTAATTCTGGAGTGAATTGTCTTGGGATCTAAGAGTGACCATCATAGATTCCAAGTTCGATCTAAGAGTCATTCATCTTCTAACCAGCTCTTGGTTGGAATCAATCCGTTAAGTTAGTTTTCTCTGTGAACGTTTTGCAAGGATTCTAGAAGGACCTCTAGCTTTGCAAATTCCAGCAGTGTAGGCGCTTATCATTTGGTATCAGAGCATTTGGTCGACGTTCTTTGGCCGCTCTAGAGGTGAAATATCTTTATTGTTATTTTTTTTTTTCTATCAAGTTTTTTTTTCTCTCTCAGATTATAGAAAAAAAAAAAAAAAAAAAAAATCAGTAGAAAAAAAAAATCAGTTCTGAGAGAAAAAAAATATATATATTCAGTTCTTATCATTTATTTTCAAGCTCTTGATCCTTGAGATACTAGTCTTAGCTTGTTAGAATTGATCGTTGAATTGGTTATAATCAAGCTTAAAGCAAGATTGCACCAAAAAAAAAAAAAAAAAAGCCAGCCTTTACATTCTTGACCTAGTACCAAAAGCCTACCTTTGAGTGTTAAACACGAGTGTCCCTGAGTGAAATTTTTGTGAGAAGTGTGGTGAGGTCCCTTGATAACAAAATGTCACGTAATGGAGAAGCAGTACCACCAGTACCAGATCTTAATACAACCATTCTTCAAGCAATTCAAGGTATGATGGAAATGATGATGGAAGATAGACAAGAAAGAAGAGCGCAACAACAAAGACAAGAACGAACATTACAAGAAGATGAAGGTATAGTAGTACAAGAAAGACAAGTTGATGGTAGATGGAGAGGAAGAAATAACCATGCAACTATTATGCAACCTAGAAGGATGGAAAGAGTACATGAAGATAGAGATGGAGGAGTTAAACTCAAAATCCCACCATTTTGTGGAACGGCAGATTCTGAGGCATACTTGCAGTGGGAAAGAAAGATAGAGCATGTGTTTGATTGCAACACCTATAGTGAAAATAAGAAGATGAGACTTGCTATTGCCGAATTTACCAATCATGCTGGTGATTGGTACCAACATCTCAAATCTGAGAGAAGAAGAAAAGATGAGGATCCAATAGAGACATGGGAAGAACTTAAAGAAGCCATGAGAAAAAGGTATGTTCCAAAACATTATGAAAGAAATTTGAAAACTAAATTGCAAGGTTTGAGGCAAGGAACAAAAAGTGTGGCGGAATATTATCAAGAGATGGAAACTATGATGGAAAGAGCAAATGTTAGAGAAGAAGAAGAAGATACCATGTCTAGATTCCTTGGAGGTTTGAATCGAGAAATTGCTCATCTTGTTGACAGAAATCCACCACCATATCTGGAAGACATGTATCATTATGCTCTCAAAATTGAAGACCAATTGAAGGAAGAAAAAGAGCATTAAAAAAGGTACACATCACGAACTAACACCTTTTCAAATTCTAAAACTTGGAACAAGGATAGTTTTGTGAATAGAAATGAATCAATGTCACCAAAAGAAAAGTTTGTGGCTGCTAAAAGAGTGGAAGCTGAGAGTTCCATTGGTAAAAAGAATGAAGCTTCAAAGACGGTAAAGGAGAAGTCTAGTTCTATTCAATGTTGGAAGTGCAAAGGGTTTGGACACATGAGCAAAGAGTGTGTTAATAAAAAAGTTATGGTGATAAGGAATGGTATACTTGATTCAGATGAAGAATGTGAGGATCATGACTCACAGCTTGTGGAAGAAATCGCAGCATATGATGATGAGTATGTTGAAAAAGGTAATTCCATATCTTTGATCACAAGAAGGGTACTCAATGTTCAAATCAAGGAAGAGAAATTTGAAGATCAAAGGGAAAACTTGTTCCACACAAGATGTTTGGTCAAAGGAAACCCATGCAGCTTGGTGATTGATAGTGGAAGTTGCACAAATGTGGTAAGCAGCTTCCTTGTAAAAAGACTTCAACTTTCTGTCCATCCCCATCCAAAACCATACAAACTTCATTGGTTAACAAACAAAGAAGAAATTAAGGTGAATTCTCAAGCTCTTATTTCTTTTACTCTTGGAAGATATAAAGATGAAGTTCTTTGTGATGTCGTACCAATGCATGCGGGGGACATCTTATTCGGCCGACCTTGGCAATATGATAGAAAGGTAACATTTGATGGTTTGATGAACAAGTATACTTTTACTTTGTGTGGGAAGAAATTTACTTTATACTTCCATTGTCTCCATATGAAGTACATTGTGACCAATTGAAATTAGAGAAGAAAAGAAAAGAATATGAAGAACAACAGTGGAGAGAAGAAACTAAGGTAAAAGAGAGAGATAAGAGTGAAAAAAAAGAGAAAAGTGAGGGGCAAAGGATGAGTGAAAACCAAGAGAGAAAAAAAAAATGATTTTGAAGAAAATAGAGAAAATGTGAGTTTGGTTATAAGAATGGGAAAAATGAGGAATATGTTAGCCCAAGAACCAAAATTTGTACTTATGTGCAAAGGAATGTGTTTAGCAATGGAACCAAAAACTGATGATGCTTTGCCAAGTGCTTTTAAGTCTCTTTTGCAGGAATTCAATGACATATTTCCACATGAAGATGCATGTACGGGGTTACCCCCTCTAAGAGGGATTGAACACCAAATTGACTTCGTACCTGGGGCAACTCTTCCAAATATGGCTGCCTATAGGACCAATCCCACCGAGACTAAGGAGATTCAGAGACAAGTGGAAGAACTCATGGATAAAGGATATGTTAGAGAAAGCATGAGTCCTTGTTCAGTTCCTGTGATTTTGGTACCCAAGAAAGATGGCACGTGGAGGATGTGTGTTGATTGTCGAGCCATCAACAAGATCACGGTAAAGTATCGACACCCTATTCCTAGATTGGATGACATGTTGGATGAATTATATGGTGCTAATCTGTTTTCAAAAATAGATCTTAAAAGTGGTTATCATCAAATTCGAATGAATGTGGGAGATGAGTGGAAAACGGCTTTCAAAACAAAGTTTGGGCTTTATGAGTGGCTCGTTATGCCATTTGGCCTTACAAATGCACCAAGTACTTTTATGAGGCTAATGAATCATGTTTTGAGAGACTATATTGGAAAATTTGTTGTTGTATACTTTGATGATATCCTTGTTTACTCAAAAAGCTTGAATGATCATATTTTGCACATTAAGAAAATTTTGTTTATACTTAGAGAAGAGAAGCTTTATGCCAACTTCAAAAAGTGCAGTTTTTGTCTAGACCAAGTCAACTTCCTAGGGTTCTTAGTTGGAAAGAAGGGAGTACAAGTTGATGAAGAAAAGGTAAAAGCTATTAGAGAATGGCCAACACCCACAAATGCAACCGAGGTAAGATCTTTTCATGGTTTGGCTAGTTTCTATAGGAGATTCATTAAGGATTTCAGTAGTATAGCATCACCATTGAATGAACTTGTTAAAAAGCATGTGAAATTTGAATGGAAGGAAAAACAAGAGAATGCATTCAATGAACTGAAAGATAAATTAACCAATGCACCTTGTCTTGCTTTACCTAACTTTGATAAATCTTTTGAAATTGAATGTGATGCAAGTGGGATAGGCATAGGGGCTGTTTTAATGCAGGAAAAAAGGCCAATCATGTTCTTTAGTGAAAAGCTTAATGGAGCACAACTCAACTATCCGACTTATGACAAAGAGTTATATGCACTTGTGAGGGCTTTGCAAGTTTGGCAACATTATTTGTGGCCAAAAGAGTTTGTTATTCATACGGACCATGAAAGTTTGAAGCACCTCAAAAGCCAAACAAAGCTAAATAGGAGACATGCTAAATGGGTGGAATTCATTGAGACGTTTCCTTATGTAATCCATTACAAAAAGGGGAAGGATAATGTGGTCGCAGATGCATTATCAAGAAGGTATGCTTTATTTTCTTCCCTTACTGCAAAAATTCTTGGTTTTAAACACATGATTGAATTGTACAAAGTTGAAAAATCTGAATTTTATGATGTGTATATGCAATGTTTAGAAGGGAAACATGTGCAAGATCATATGGTGTTCGATGATATGCTTTTTAGGAAGGGTAAACTTTGTATCCCTAGATGTTCTATTCGAGAGTTACTTGTGAAGGAGGCTCATGGGGGAGGACTTATGGGACATTTTGGAGAATTTAAAACATATAGCATGTTGTGTGAACATTTTTATTGGTTGAAAATGAGGAAAGATGTGAACAAAGTATGCAAGCAATGTTTTAAATGTAAGGAGGCTAAGTCTAAGACACAACCACATGGTCTTTACACACCTTTAGATGTTCCTAGTGAACCATGGGTTGACATTAGCATGGATTTTGTTCTAGGATTACCAAAGACTAGAAGACACCATGATAGCATTTTTGTGGTGGTTGATAGGTTTAGTAAGATGGCACATTTCATTCCATGTAACAAAACAGATGATGCTACCAATATAGCTAATCTATTCTTTAAGGAAGTGGTTAGATTGCATGGTATTCCCAAAACCATTGTTAGTGACAGGGATGTAAAATTTTTAAGCCATTTTTGGAAGGTTTTGTGGGGAAAGTTGGGAACTAAGCTTCTATTTTCTACAACATGTCACCCCCAAACCGATGGACAAACTGAGGTCGTTAATAGAACATTAGGAGCCTTACTTAGGTCACTAATTTCTAAAAATCTTAAGTCTTGGGAAGAGACTCTACCTTTTGTGGAATTTGCATACAATAGAGCATTACATAGTACCACTCAGTGTTCACCGTTTGAGGTTGTGTATGGATTTAATCCTTTAACTCCTCTAGATTTATCGCCTTTGCCACCTAATATGTTTGCTAATGATGCAGCTTCTTCAAGAGCCGAATACATAAAAAAAATTCACAAAGACATAAAAGAAAGAATTGAAAACAAAAATCAAAAACTAGTCATGCGCAAGAACCAAGGAAGAAAGAAATTGATTTTTAAACAAGGTGACTGGGTTTGGGTCCATCTACGAAAGGAAAGGTTTCCAAGTCAGAGAAAGTCAAAACTTCAACCAAGAGGAGATGGTCCTTTTCAAGTACTAGAGCGGATCAATGACAATGCATACAAGCTAGATCTCAGAGGTGAGTACAATGTAAGTTCAACTTTTAATGTGGCTGATTTGACTCCATTTGATGTAGGGAATGAAGACCTTGATTTGAGGACAAATCCTTTTAAAGAAAGGGAGGATGATATGAATTCAACTGCTGCCCCTTTGCATGTACCCGAAGGACCGATTACAAGAAGCAAGGTTAAGAAGATTCAAGAGGCCTATACATTGCATCTTCAAAAGCTAGCTAGTGTACAGGTTGAAACAAAGTCTTTTGAGCCCAAAAATCTTTATAGCATTAGCATATCAAATCAAGAAGATAATGGAGTGGCTGATATTGGAAAGTAATTAGAAGACTTGCCTTTGGTAGTTAAATTACCAATTAAGGATGGAAAGTAATTAGAAGACTTGCCTTTGGTAGTTGAATTACCAATTAAGGATGGAAAGTAATTAGAAGACTTGCCTTTGGTAGTTGAATTACCAATTAAGGAAATTTATTAATGCCTTATTTGCTTCAATTTTTATTTAATAGCATTTGTAGTTGGTGGCTGAACTTTATTATGTTAGGGTTACCTTTTAGACCTATTTAAAGGCATGTAATACTCATGTTTGGGAGATTTTTTGGTTGAATACAGAAAAAACCTTTGTGTTTTCTTGATACCCTTTTGGTGTTATTCTTTTTCAAATCTTGCTTTAGGTTTGATGTTTAAACCGATTCATTGAATTAGTTTTGATCAAGCTAATTCTGGAGTGAATTGTCTTGGGATCTAAGAGTGACCATCATAGATTCCAAGTTCGATCTAAGAGTCATTCATCTTCTAACCAGCTCTTGGTTGGAATCAATCCGTTAAGTTAGTTTTCTCTGTGAACGTTTTGCAAGGATTCTAGAAGGACCTCTAGCTTTGCAAATTCCAGCAGTGTAGGCGCTTATCAAGAGGGGCAGGAGCGAAGCTGTGAAACCTTAAGAGGAGGTTCAAGAATTGTGAGACCGAGTTTACGAGGCGAATAAGCGAAGCTGCGAGACCGACAGGGAAAGGAGCGAAAGAGGTGAGCCCGAGGTTATGAGGCGAACGAGTTCAACAGCGAGACCAGAAGGGAGAGGAGCGAAAGAAGGTTCAGCAGTTCAGTCTTATTCATAAGGAATCTTGATTACAGTTCAGGGAGAGGAAAAGAGTGAGATCAGGTTCAGGTAATAGCTTTACCGAGTCTTTATAATCTTGCCTGGGTTTCGCTTGAGTCTTTCAAAGCGGCTAACTCCTTCATTTCTTCTTTCACAGTCAAGTTCAGGATTGAATGAATTGACTCTACTCCCTCTCCTGTAAAGGTTCCGTAGTTCAGTCTAATTCTTCTTTCTTTCGTTGGTTGAGTGTTTACAGTCTTTCTTTGATTTCTTATTCTTCTTTCATTCTCATTCTCTGTAAAAGGGTCAGGATAATTCTAGTTTCGTCTGGACTTCCTGTTCTGTCTCTAAAATCTTGAGTTAAGTCTTTCTCTGGCTAATGAAGTGACTCTACACTCTCCCTTCTTTCTTTCTCTCGACTGTAACGGTTCTTCAAATAGATTGACTGAGTTTAAGACTGAGTTCAAGAATAAATGGGTATAGGTGATTGAGTAAGTAGGGAGAAGATCAAGAGAAGTTAAATCAGGTTTCGGCCGGATCAAGAAGAAAATAGGAAAAGGGGCGAAGCGGCTCGATTGGAAAGGAGAGGAGTGAACTTTCATCTTGAGTTTCGGCTTTAAACACTTTCTTTTGAAGGAGACTACTATCCTATTTACCTCGTTCAATCAGGGAAGGTAATACTACTGGTTCAGGTTCCGTATTTCATTCATTTACTAGACTGGAAAGTGAAGGTCAGGTAATATCTATCTAGAGTAGAGGAAAAACTGAAGCATCATTAATAGGAGTAAGTAGCGAGAGTGAAAAAGAAGGATTTCATATGCTTTCCTTTGTTCCAGAATAGTGAAACCCGAGTTCAAGAGTTCAATCTATCTGGTTCAGGAGTTAAAGAAGGTTCCCTTGTTTACTGGTCAAGAAGAAATAGGCTCCATCAGTCAAAGGTGAAGGAGAATGAATTGAATATGCTTTACTGGAGAAGATCAAGAAGCCGAGCCGGGGTGAATGAGAATGAATCTTGCTTGAGTCTTTCAAAGCTCCTAATTCATTCTTTCACTCGTCAGGATAGGTGAAGTAGTTCCATCAGGGTTAGGTTATGAAGGAATATCTTCTTCCGCCCGCACCGCAGCTTACTCTTTCCTTTCTCTTTGTCTTCCTTCCCCTTCAAACACAGTAAACTCTGTCTCTTTTCTTTGACTCATTCTCTGATCTTTGCTTTCCCTTCAAAGACTCGGTAAATAACTAGGTGTTTTATTCTGAACCTCGTAAACTATTAGTCTGCGAGCTCCTTCGCCCCTCTCCTCTTAATTAATTATCCCTAACCTGGCTCTACCTACAACTATCAGTCTACTTCGCTCCTTCCCTTCGTATTCCAGTCGCTTTCTTTTGGTGTTGTTGCAATGCTAACGAGGTACTAGCTTTTCTACGGACTGAGTAGATGAATAAAGTACAAGTTGTATCTGAAACTACAAGGATAAAGCCCAAGGGGAAAGGCGACCCCGAAACCCTCCTAACCTTTCTTTGGAAGTCTAAATACGCAACAAGCATTTCCAACTTCAATTGCGATAAGATAAGAAAGGAATGAATTTCATTGATTTCGAACAACAAATAAGGGTAAGGGGTGGGCGAGCACTAACTCTGACTTTTGTGTTTTGAGAGGAATGCTGCTGTGTAAAAAACGGAGACGGAATTACAGTGAAGAAAAAGTGTCTCATGATAGCTGCTGCTAACTAAATTCACACTGTTTAGAAAGAACACAGTACGACTTTTTTCAGGCTCTCTCCTCTCTTCTATCTACTTGTTTGAGTTCCCCTCTCTCCCATCCTCTTTTCAAGTCCCACTCTGATCTTTTCCCGGTTCAGAACGGCAGACCCTCGGGATCAAAGAACATTTTCGTAAAGAGAAGCTCCGAAGGCAACCTATGCCCTCATTCCATTCCATTCTTTGTTTATTGTAGTTTTCTTCTGTGCTTCATCCCGTCAGTTCCATTACATCTAGTGCATGTCATACTTGAGGGTATAAGCCATTAAAAAGGCTCTAACTCTAACCATCTTTGTATGTAGGTTGTTTAGGGAATCTGGCGTGGGTGGATAGTAGGTTCTATTCTTTCTATTTTCATAGAAACCGAAGCCATGCCACTTTTCTCAATATGATGAACCTCGACCCTCTCCTCTTCTCGTCGAGCGTCTTCGACCCTATACTCGAGAATTTGGGTAACCGGTACCTAGACCTCCCATATCAACAACAAACGCAGGCATCTCCCCTTCTCCTTCAGAGGTTGTTCAATCATACCCACAGGACACCTACCTTCTCTGGGATTCACTCGAAAAAGAAGGAAAGAAAAGACCTCCGACTAAAAGACTGAAAGAATCATCCTACTGTTTACCTCCAGAAAGAGAATAAAGAGGATCAAGAACAGACAGAGAAAAGAGAGACCGAAGGAGAGAAGCCGAGTTTACAGTCTTTGAAGGTTCCAGGAGCTTGACCAGATTCTTTTCTTACAGTGAAAGAAGGTGAAGGAGAATGAATAAAAGGAGTCTTTCACATTGACAGGGAATCCAGTAAACTCTGAGTTTCTAACTAGGTTCTCGTCAGGGAATAGCGGTTCAGGAAAGAGCTACTTACTTTTACCTCAATAAATAAATAAGGAAATAGAATAAAAGAAAGGGTTCCGGAGCTCAGCCAGCCACTTTAACAGTTCAATCTGGTTCAGGAGTTAAGTCTTATTCATCTTCTCTTCGTCTTCTTCTTCAATCAAACACAGTAAAGGTTCTTCAATCAATTCATTCTTTCACTATTCCGGATAATTCATCTTGAGTTGAGGATTGACTTCAACATTACCTCGGCCCATTTGACTGGGATTTTAATGTTTTACCCCTATGTTGGATAGAATTTCTTTTCTTGAAACAGCTTTACCGAGGGAAAAAGGTCTTTTAATGTTTTACCCCTATGTTGGATAGAATTTATTTGATTTCAGCGGCAGCTATTAGGGAAAAAGGTCTTTTAATGTTTTACCCCTATGCTGGATACAAAATCTTTTCTTTCAGTAGCTTTTGTTAGTGAAAAAGCTAAATAGCCCATTTTACCGGGGTTTCCGGAATTAATCAGAATTGAAGCAGCTAAGGTAAAGAAAGGATAGGTTCAGTCTCTTTCCTCTCCCTTCTTTCACTGTAAACTCTAACGAATCGAGAGTCTTGACTTCCCATTTGTTCCGGCTCATTCATCTGTCGTCTTTCCTTTCAACACTTTCTTTTTCAGGAGCAGTTAAGTTCTCTTCCAAACACTATTCATTTTCTCTCCTGTAAAGGACAGGTGATTGAGCGAAGCTGCGAGACAGAGAGTTTACGTACGAGGGGAATGAGGGAATCTCAGCTGTGGAAGAAAGATCAGGGGGTTTCTTAGTTTACAGTTCAAGAAAGGAGAAGATCAAGAATGAATAAGGAGTTGAGTGTTTACAGTTCAAGAATCAATAGGACTAACTAAAGGGTCAGGAGCGAAAGCGGTGAGCCTGAGGTTACGAGGCGAACTCGTTCAACAGCGAGACATAGAATATAAGGAGAGGAGTGAAACTGCTCGACCAAAGGGAGAGGAGTTCAAGCAAGAAGGTGAAGGAGCAAACAGACCTCGTGAAAGAAGGTTCCTTCAGTAGTTCCGGAGCTTACCTTGTGAGTCAAAGAGTGAAATGAAAGAAAAGGGGGTGTCGGTTTCGTCGAATTAATCTTGCTTGAGTTGAGGATATTGACTTGATGAAGGGACAAGTAAAAGAGTGAAAGGTGAACAATCAATCACTGAATGAGAATAAAGAAAGAACCATAACAAGAATAGAATTAAGCAGATATAGAGAAGAGACCCTAAAATAGCTTGACCTTCTTCAGTGAAATCAAGGACAGGTTCACAGGGGGAGGCAAAGTCAGAAGACTCAGACAAAGAAGGGAATAAAACAAAGAAAGCTAGCGCAGCAAGGTCAGGTAATATCAGAGGGGAAGGGCCGAACTTTACCGAGTGAGAGGTTAAAGCAATAGAATTGAAGCTGCCAGGAAAAATAGAGGAGTTTACAGTTAAAGAATACATAGGGACAAGTGATTGAGGGAATGATCATTCTTCTTTCGGCTTTACTTGAAACACTACTGAAGGGACAGGATCAAGAGAAGTGAAATCAGGGACAGAAGTAATAACATAGTCCAGGAGAGGAGGTTACAATGCTTTTTGAAAGGAGCGAGCGAGACCGATAGCGACAGGATCAAGATCAGTGAAATCAGGTTAGGGACAGAAGTAATAACATAGTCCAGGAGCGAAGACGAAGACAGAGTGAAATCAGGGACATCGTTACGGAGTTAAGGAGAAGAAAAGCAATGAGACCCAGAGGGAGGAGGAGCGAAGCTGTGAGACCGAGTTTACGAGGCGAACGAGCGAAGCTGCGAAGACCAAAGGGAGAGGAGCGAAGCTGTGAGACAAAATAAAGCGAAGGCAATGGAATTGTGAGACCGAGTTTACGAGGCGAACGAGCGAAAGCTGTGAGACCAAAGGGAAAGGAACGAAGCTGTGAGACAAAATAAAGCGAAGGAGTTTACAAGAGAGTAAATTCATTAGTACAGTTCAGGAGAAAGAGTAGTTCAAGCAAGAAAGAAAGGATCAGATCAAGAAGCCGGCCGAGGGGAAGCAGTTCAAGCAAGCCAGTCAAGCCAGCCTATTTCCTTACCCCTTATGAAAGAGGGAAATCAGGGTAAAGCATCGATTTGATCCCCAAAAATACGGGGGGGGGGGGGGGGGGGGGGATAGAAAATCTTTTCTTTCAGCTCCAGCTATTAGGGAAAAACCGCTTTTAATGTTTTAGCCCTATGCTGGATAGAATTTCTTTTCTTTCAGCTTCAGCTGTTAGGGAAAAAGCTCTTTTAATGTTTTACCCCTGTGTTGGATAGAATTTCTTAGCTTTCCTATGCTGCTATTAGGGAAAAAGGTCTTTTAATGTTTTACCCGTGGGTACAAAATCTTTTCTTTCTGGTATTTACAGTCTCATTCATCTTTCTTCTCCCTTCATTCTTGAACTGTAAACAAACTCTTCTTTTGTTTCGTCTTTCCTTGAAACACTTGAAGGTCAAGAGATCCCCCTATTTACCTAGTTCAAGAATAAAGAGGATCAAGAACAGATTCGAGACAGACCGGCCATATGTCCTGTTCTAATCTTTCTTCTTCTCTTACATCCTTTCATTTTCTTTGACCTTGTCTTTGTTTGAAGGTTCAGGTCCGGTTCAGGAGAAAGAAGCAAGCAGTCAGACCTTGTTTACAGTGAATAAATAGGTAAGTCAAGGCTCAACTCAGTAGTAGTGATTGATAATTAATCTTCAGTCTTTACTTGATGAATAAGCGGAAAGACCAGTGAAAGAGTTTACCGAGAATCAATAGGTCATTGTGAGCAGTTAAGTTCTCTTGATTCTAAACACTATGAAGCAAAGCAGCGAGACTCTAACTAAAAGGGAGGATTGAATGAATTTCCTCTCTCATGGAAAGTTCCGGAGGAGTACTCGGTTTACCTTTCATTTGTCTTTCTTATTCAACGAGGTAACAAAAGGTCAGGAGACAAGCAAGCAGTCAGACCGAGAAAAGGCGCGAATTGACTCAACTCTAAGTAAGTAAAGGAGAGGGAGGAGAGAAGAGAAAGAGCTTTCTTTAGAAGGGATAGGTTACGCAGTTCAGCTGAGAGAGAGATAAAGAATATGTATGAGAGTCAGAAGGAAGGGAATATCGTAGAGCCAAAGCAAAGAAAGGTGAAGTAGCTTATTCAGTTACTAGACTGGAAAGGAAAGGGGAAGGAGCTAATCTTTCTTTCATCAGTCTTGGAATCAAAGGAAAGAAAAAGAGACCGGATAGGCTTAGGTCAGGTTAATCAATAAGGTAATAGAAAGGGATTGAATGAATGTACGAGACTGGGGCTGGAAAGGACAGGGGATTGAGCGAAGCTGCTTTACCAACAGGTGAAGGATAATTAGAATAGAATGGTGAGGACTTCCTGGTCCGGAGAATTCATAAAGAGTATTGATATCTTTGACAGTTCTTCTCTCAAGGGGAGTCAATTCATTAGCTTACCTACAGAAATAGGGAAAGAAAAAGAAAAGAGAACGAGACCGAGTTCAATCAAACAACTATTCCATTTACCGGGGAAGGTAAAGAAAGGAGCAAGACAGCAAGACTCTAACTAAAAAAAAGGGGGAGAGAGCAGATGAGTGAAATCAGGAAAAGGTTACAGAGGTCGCGTAAACAAAGAAAGAAGAAATACTTTTGAAAGAGGGGAACAAGAAGAAATCGTTCAAGAGAGAGGGGACAGGGTAATTCAGAATAAGGAGTCTTGTTAAGAAGGAGTATTGTTAAAAGGAGTAGAGTCTTGCTTTCCGGTTCAGGCAATGGAATTCTAAGCCCAAGGTTACGAGGCGAATAAGCTCAGCTACTTCGACCATAAATAAAGAATACGAACAGGAGGTCATTCAATCAGGTGGTACGGCCAGCCTTGGTGGAGAGGGGAAGGAGCGCGAAGCAGCGAGACTCTAACAACTAAAGGATCAGCTATGGAATTCGGAGACATAGAATATAAGGAGCTCATTCAATCAGGTGGTCCCGCCTTGTTCTTGGTGGAGAGGGGAAGGAGAGAAGCAGCGACGAGACTCTAACTAAAGGAGAGAGGAGCGAAGCAGTCAGACATAAGTTCAGTCAATCAGGTGTTCCTTACGGCCTTGTTCTTGGTGTTGGAGAGGTTAAGGAGCGAAGGAAGCAGCTTTACCTTATAAGGGAAAGGAGCGAAACAGTGAGACATAGAATATAAGGAGTGAAAGAAAGAAACGCTTACAGAGTTCAACCTTCGTAAACAAGAAGAAAGAAATCATTCTCAATCAGGCAGGGACAGGAGCAAACCAATGAGACTCCAACAGGAGAGAGAGGAACTAACCAAGCAATGTCAGACACACAACAAATGAGCAAAGAAACGAGGAGAAACCCAGAGGGAGAAGAAGAGCGAAGGAAGCAATGAGCCCGCTGAGGTGTAGGGGCGAACGAGTGAAGCAATCAGCCTGCTATAAGGTTACGAGACAAATGAGTGAAGCAACGATGATATGATAAGGAATCAATACAAGGGGAATAAGATTCGGATTACCTTGTTGATCGAATATCTCAAGGCAAGAACACTTGATTGAGATTCGAATCACTCCACAAGCAAGATCGATCATGTCTAGCTTGAATGACTCTTGTTGATCAAATATCTCAAACACTTGTTTGAGATTCGAATCACTCCACAAGCAAGATTGATCATGTCGAGCTTGAATGATTCTACATGCAATCTAAACTACATAGAATTGCAAAGAAACTTAGCCATTGGCTAAAGAAAAGCACAAATGCTTCTTTTATTCTATTTTCCAAGTCTTCCTTACAAATACAACATACATGGCTTTATATAGCCTCAAAATGAAACTATTAAAGGCATTCCAAAAGTTGTAACATTCACACTTTATGGCCATAATTAGCCATTATGTAAATGTAACCGAAATGAAATAAAAAGTCTTAAAATACAATAACTCTAAATTACTCTAAATTATAACCCACCCAAAATTTACAACAATCAAACTTTATTCTTCTTCAATGTAGCATGAATTGAAACATATTTTGATAATTTTGACAACCTTTTCTTCACATCTTCATTGAAGTATATTGTATGATTGATGTCTCTCAGTTCATATCATTCTCCACTTCTTCAAGAGGATTCGTCCTCGAATCTATTTGTGAAACTTTGCTGCAAAAAATAAGTTATGGAAATACGAAGGACCTCACAACACTCTCCTCACGAGTATACGCTCAAGGAAATTTTAGGACACTCCTTTTACACTCAGTTACACAAATGAAGCTCTCATTCTCACCTCTCAAAATTTTAAATAGAGCAAAGATTGAATTTTGAACTCTGGGTCGATTAAAAACTAAAAAGATGAAAATAAATAAAAATCAAATTGAGAAGAAACGCAAAGGAAACATATATCCGATCTTGAGCCTGAAGCTCTGATACCAAAATGATATGATAAGGAATCAATACAAGGGGAATAAGATTCGGATTACCTTGTTGATCGAATATCTCAAGGCAAGAACACTTGATTGAGATTCGAATCACTCCACAAGCAAGATCGATCATGTCTAGCTTGAATGACTCTTGTTGATCAAATATCTCAAACACTTGTTTGAGATTCGAATCACTCCACAAGCAAGATTGATCATGTCGAGCTTGAATGATTCTACATGCAATCTAAACTACATAGAATTGCAAAGAAACTTAGCCATTGGCTAAAGAAAAGCACAAATGCTTCTTTTATTCTATTTTCCAAGTCTTCCTTACAAATACAACATACATGGCTTTATATAGCCTCAAAATGAAACTATTAAAGGCATTCCAAAAGTTGTAACATTCACACTTTATGGCCATAATTAGCCATTATGTAAATGTAACCGAAATGAAATAAAAAGTCTTAAAATACAATAACTCTAAATTACTCTAAATTATAACCCACCCAAAATTTACAACAATCAAACTTTATTCTTCTTCAATGTAGCATGAATTGAAACATATTTTGATAATTTTGACAACCTTTTCTTCACATCTTCATTGAAGTATATTGTATGATTGATGTCTCTCAGTTCATATCAAACGAAACTGGAAAGAAGAGGATAGAAGCAATGATGAAGGAATCAACTACAAGGGAATGAGAGCTTCATTTGTGAGGTGAGAATGAGAGCTTCATTTGTGTAACTGAGTGTAAAAGGAGTGTCCTAAAATTTCCTTGAGCGTATACTCGTGAGGAGAGTGTTGTGAGGTCCTTCGTATTTCCATAACTTATTTTTTGCAGCAAAGTTTCACAAATAGATTCGAGGACGAATCCTCTTGAAGAAGTGGAGAATGATATGAACTGAGAGACATCAATCATACAATATACTTCAATGAAGATGTGAAGAAAAGGTTGTCAAAATTATCAAAATATGTTTCAATTCATGCTACATTGAAGAAGAATAAAGTTTGATTGTTGTAAATTTTGGGTGGGTTATAATTTAGAGTAATTTAGAGTTATTGTATTTTAAGACTTTTTATTTCATTTCGGTTACATTTACATAATGGCTAATTATGGCCATAAAGTGTGAATGTTACAACTTTTGGAATGCCTTTAATAGTTTCATTTTGAGGCTATATAAAGCCATGTATGTTGTATTTGTAAGGTAGACTTGGAAAATATTATTAAAGAAGCATTTGTGCTTTCCTTTAGCCAATGGCTAAGTTTCTTGATTGAGATTCGAATCAATACAAGGGGAATAAGATTCGGATTACCTTGTTGATCGAATATCTCAAGGCAAGAACACTTGATTGAGATTCGAATCACTCCACAAGCAAGATCGATCATGTCTAGCTTGAATGACTCTTGTTGATCAAATATCTCAAACACTTGTTTGAGATTCGAATCACTCCACAAGCAAGATTGATCATGTCGAGCTTGAATGATTCTACATGCAATCTAAACTACATAGAATTGCAAAGAAACTTAGCCATTGGCTAAAGGAAAGCACAAATGCTTCTTTAATAATATTTTCCAAGTCTACCTTACAAATACAACATACATGGCTTTATATAGCCTCAAAATGAAACTATTAAAGGCATTCCAAAAGTTGTAACATTCACACTTTATGGCCATAATTAGCCATTATGTAAATGTAACCGAAATGAAATAAAAAGTCTTAAAATACAATAACTCTAAATTACTCTAAATTATAACCCACCCAAAATTTACAACAATCAAACTTTATTCTTCTTCAATGTAGCATGAATTGAAACATATTTTGATAATTTTGACAACCTTTTCTTCACATCTTCATTGAAGTATATTGTATGATTGATGTCTCTCAGTTCATATCAAACGAAACTGGAAAGAAGAGGATAGAAGCAATGATGAGACAAGAAATAAGCTCATGAGCCAAGCAAACGAAAAAACCAGAGGGAGAGAGAGGACAGAAGGATCAATCATCGTGCGTGAGAGAAGGTAAGGGAGTTCTCAGTCAATTCAAAAAGGAAAGGGGGTTACGGTTACAGTCTTGGTGGAGAGAGAGAAGTTAAGGAGCGAAGCAGCTTGACCTTAAGGAAAAGGAGTGAAACAACTCAACCGGAAGGGAGAGGAGCGATGCAGCTTGACCTTAAGGGAAAGGAGTGAAACAACTCGACCGAAAGGGAGAGGAGCGATGCTGTGAAATCGAGTTGTAGAGGTGAAGGAGCGAAGCAAACTGATATGATAGTTTATGAGGCGAACGAGCGAAACAGCTCGACAGTAAGTAAAGGAGAGGAGTGAAAGAAAGAGGTTCAGGTGATGGTTCTTCAAATAGTGCTGTGCTTTACCCCGAGTAAAAGAGTGAAATCTAATCTAATCTAATCTGGTTCGTTTAGTAGCTTTACCTTGGAGTAAAAGCAAGAAGTAAAGAAAAGGCTGTCGGAAGAGGAGCGAATCATCCAGCCCCAGCCAGTTACCACAAAGAGTCTTTGAAAGAGGACAAAGAGAAGTAAAAGAGTCAATTCATCTTTCTTTAGTCTTTACAGGTAAAAGAGTGAAAGAAAGAAAAAGGGTGTCGAGGCATTTCCTTACTGTTCAGAGGGAGGGAGAGTCTAAACAAAGAGTGACATCCGGCCGGACAAAGGAGTTAAGGAGAAATAATAAGGAAGAGATTGAGTACAGTGTGAATATAACTAGGTTACGTCGAAGGATCAGAGAAAGAATAGTCAGTCTTTACCTCGCTCAATCAGGTTCCGGGTCAGCAGAAGTAGCTCAGGCAGAATAGATAGAGTATAAATAAGGGAGTTATAAGGAGTTGTTCCAATCAGGTTCATCATCAGTAATAAATAGTCTTGTTCTCTATATAAGGAGTAGAGGCTTTACCGAATAAAAGAATAGGGTAGGGCCAAGAAGTGATTGGGTTCCCCGTTCTACAACTCTCTTTCGGCTTTACCTTGCTTACAGTGGTTGAATAACTCACCCCTGAACAATAATTGATGGTCATAGAATAGAGGTGCAAGAGTCCGATTTCTTCGTCGTTTACTAGGAAGACAGAATGAATAGGTTCATCGCTCAGGAGTTTACTACCAAGTTGTAGAAGAGGAAAACAGAGAATGAATCTTTCGAGAATTAATAATCAGAATCAGAATTGAATATGAATCAGGTGTTTAGGTGGCTCTTCACTTTACCTTGGGAAAAAGAGTGAGCACAATACCTATCATCTTTACCTTTAGTCTGTCTACCTTCAAACAAAGACTTACAACTCAGATAGTCAATCGGAGAAGGAATCTTGACCTTCTTCCTTATCATACAGAGAATTTACTTACCTTGGGAAAGAGGGACATACGGGACAAGTCATTGAGTTAAGGAGAATAAGAGTCTTTGGTTACAACAAAGAGTAAAAGAGAAGAAAGAAATAGGAAGAGGAAAGAAAAGAAAGAGAACACAAGAAGTGGAAAGAGTGAAATAGTCAGGTTACGGTGGAGAAAGAATATGCTTTTGACCCTTACCTAGTCAATGAAAGAATAACTCACAACACAATTACTTTCTTCTAAGTAACTAACAATAAGAAGAATTAAGGAAAGAGAAGAGAAAGATCAGAGCTCAGCAGACAGACAGATTACCTACTACGAGTTCCATCCGGCAAAGGAGTATTGGGTTCAGGGAATGAAATTGTGAAACCGAGTTTACGAGGGGTGAAAGAGCTCGACCGAGAGGGAGAGGGGCAGGAGCGAAGCTGTGAAACCTTAAGGGGAGGTGAAGGGGAAGGATCAAGAATCAATCAATCAATAGAATAGGTTACGAGTTAAGGAGAACGCATCTTCTTTCGGCTTTCCCTTTTTCTTAATCCTTGCTTTACCCAATGAAAGAATAAATAAAGAGGTGTAGGAGCGAAGCAGCTTTACCGACAGGGAAAGGAGTTCACAAGGGTCAGAGAAAGAAGCTAAGGGTCAGGTTACGACAGATAAAGAGAAGAAATAGTGAAACCAAACCGAGTAAGCAAACAAAGAGACAGAGCTTTACCGAATAAAAGAATACAGAGGTGTATAGGAATTAAGGTAGATAATAAATAAGGAGAAATAATCTATCTTGCGTTCAGTCTCACGAATCTTGTCTTGCAATCTTTACTTGTTCAAGAAGGTAAGGGAATAATCAACTAGAGTATAAGGTTCGGGATTGAATGAATTTACTCCACACCCAGTAAAGGGATATCCGAGTCTGATTCTTTCTTTCCTGTTACGGCTCATTCTCCTCTTCTTTACGTTGAGTCTTTCAAAGCTAAAGCAGTTGCTCTAACTCCAGAATTTAGTCAAACACCGTAAACTATCTCTCAGCGAGAGTCTTGCCTCTTAGTCTTTAGAAAGGAAAGGTTGATTCTTCTTCTAGCTTTACGAAATAAGCTCGGGGAATAATATCAGAAAGAGGGGCGGCACACAGGTTCAGGGTTAGTTAAGGTTGAGTTGGAGTTTACAGACAACGAAAGAAAGGAGAATCATATCCCGTTTACCTACCGACCGAGTAGGATGAATCTTTCTTCTTCAAGGAAAAGGAAGGAGCCAACCAAGCTGCTGCTCGACCGGAAAGTAACAGAAGATGCAAGCTTTAACTAACCTATTACCGAAAGGGCAAAGAAGAAAGAGTATAAGGTTCAGCCAGCCCCATTCTCCTCTTCCATCCTTTCATTTGTTTACAGTCAAGTAAAATAGTTCATTCAAGAATCAGACTTCTATACTCTTGTTTACCAAGTTCAATCAAGTCAAGGAATCGACAATCTCTTTGGTTACAGAACCATACCGGCAATATCGATCGGAAAAGAGAGAGAGAAGTAAGTTAAGTAGTCAGAGGGAGGAGAGGACAAAGATCAGCAGTGCACTCTCAGTCACAAGGAGTTCATTCTTAAAAGCAAGCAGAATATACAAACAATAAAGCAAAGAACGGAGAAAGAGAAAGAAAGAGTTCCACCCTTCAGCCGTAGAGTCAATAATTAATTAGCAGCTTTCTTTACCAGAGAGAGAGTAAAAGAAAGAATGAAATAGCAGTCAGAAGAGAGGGGCGGTTCAGTCTTGACTTTACGAAGTCTCGGTGAAAGGTGAAGAGGAGAATACTATCTATTTATTACCAAGGGGTTGAACGGACAGACAAGTCATTGAGTTAAGGAGAAAGACTATACTACTATCCCATTTACCTGAAGTAAAGAAAAGAGAAAGAAGAAAGAGACCAATAGCTGAATCACTTAAATCAGTTTCGGGCAATTATATTGTGAGACGAGAAGAGGTTAATGAGTAAGTCAAGTAGTAGGTTAAGGAGAGAATTGCAAAAAGTAGACAGACGAGAAGATCAGAGGAGTTACAGCGGGTTTAGAGTAAGGAGCTAGGCCTTCCTTCTTCAATAGGTGAAGAAAAGAAACTGGAAAGAGGATAGGTTCTGGTTCCGGAGCTGATCATCCAACCCAGCCTATTTCCATTGCTTGGGCAAGAGTGAAAGAAGAGACAAGTTATTGAGTTGAAGATAATTAATTAATAAGTAGGTGAGTCTTCACAGTGAAGGGAGAGTCATTAGCGAGACCCCGAGTTCAAGAAAAGAGCTACTGAACTTGACAGACAGGAGAGGACATTCATTAGCTGCTTGACCTCTGAGGAAAAGAAAGCAAGGATCAGATCAAGAAGCGAACAATTTATGTCTTTGGGTTACTCTCGACAAATTCATTCCTCTTTTTCTTAACAAATGTAACAGCTTAGAATAAGACAAGAGCTCATAGGTTCAGGAAGGAGAAAGAAAGAAAGACCTATTTACATCCGAAACCGGTGAAAGAAAGAAGAGAGAAAGATCAGTCGTGAAGACAGACACTTTACTACCCACCCTTCAATCAGGAGAAGAGAAAGAAAAGCAAAAAGAGAGAAGAGACCGACAATGAATAGGAAAAGGGGAAGGAGCGAAGCAGTGACGCTTTCTTCTTTCAAACACAGTAAACTCTCGATAGTCTTTCCTTTCAGTTTCAGTTGTTTACCTACTTCCCGCCGTAACCTATTCTTTCTATATTAAGAAATTACCTACCGAGCAAAGGGGTTCTATTCCGTATTACCTAGCGAGTCAAGGGGAATGGAATTCATCTTTCTTCTGCCTTCTTTCTTCTTGTCTTGCTTTACAGATTGATTGAATAAGTTGTTGGTTCAGTCTTTCCTCTCCCTATACTAGAACTGTAAGAAGGGATAATGCATCTTGTCTTGCTTTAGTACTTGTTCAATAGAGTGAAATCAGTTCATCTTTAGTCTACCTTCTTTCCTTTTAGTCTCTACTGTAAAGAAAGAAAGCATAGGGGAAAAGGATGTCATATGCAAGTTAAGGAGAATGATGAAGAGAAGAAAGGTTCTAACGCTCTTTCCTTTTATTCAAAGACTGTAAACTCTCTGGCTTTAGTCTTTTACTTGTTCAATCTTCAGGTTTAAGGTTAAGTAAGAGTCGGAAGATAAAGTAATCTTTCGGTTTCATCTTTCTTTGTTGTTCAATATACTCTCAGCTAATAAATAGAATAGACAGAGTATAAGCTGTAGGCAAGCAATGGAATAAAGCTTGGGGATTGAATGAAGTAGCGAAGGTAATGTCAGGGAGTTCAACCCTTGGAGGGGAGAAAGGAGAGGGGAGGGCAGGAGCAGATCAAGAATAAGTAGTCGTTACTTACCTTTTCCAATCAGGAGAGAGAGTAAGTAGCTCTCCAGGCAAGTATGATTCATCTTTTCTTTTAATCTCTACTGTAAAGGAATAAGAATAAGCCAAAGGATAGGTTACGGAGCGAAGCTGTGAGACCAAGAGGTCGAATGAGTGAAGTAGCTAAGGATCTAGAAGAGGAGCGAAGACACTTGTAGAGGTTCCGTCCGGGGCAGGTTCAGAAGTTGTTAAGGAGAAAGCATCAATAGGAGTAGAGTGTTTACTTGTTCAAGGCTAGGTGAATGAGCTTACCTTTACTTCGAGCTAAGGAGAAAGAACCCACGAGACCCTGTTGTAGAGGCTCTGGATTGAAGAATCACAGAAATACTGGGGTGTATTGAGACCTGAAAACTGCTTTCTCTTGTTCTCGAATAGCTAAACCCTTGTTGGAGAGGTGAAGCTAATAGAGGAAGAGTATTGACTTGGGAAAGAAAGAGTGCAAAGAAGGGCAAATAGAAGGAGTTGAGTCGTCTTCATTTTTAGTTCAGTCTTTACAGTGAGTTGAGTGAAGGTTCGTGAAGTTCGTAAACTCTTCAGTCTTGAAAGCAGAAGAAAGAAGCCGCATTCTATATCCATCCTTTTCTTTAGCTTTTACCGCCGGCCGAGTAGTGATTGAAAAGAGAAAAGCAAAGAGGAAAATAGCAGCAGAATACATCAATCAGTTCAAAGAATATAAATTCAATCATCAAGGGCAGGAGAAAGAGTTCGTTCACGCTCATTCAATAGGAGCTTGAGGGAGAGTCTTGAAACACTATGGGTTACTCTTATGCAGTTACTTTTCCTATTTATTCAAACACCGTAAACTCTCTTGCTTTAGTCTAACGGTTCACTCGTCTTCATCAATATTTAGTCTTTTTTCAATCAAAAGAAATATCGAGAAATAGGGTATAAGGTCCGGGAAGATAAAGAAATATTTTTTTTATTGTATTTCCAGTTGTAACAAGGTTTAGCTTTACCGCTTCTTCCTTCCTGTAATGAATGTATGTAGTTGTAGTAGTAGTTGTAGTTGTTGTGTTGTTTGGCTGTCGTCACTAGGGGTAAGCTTTACCTTACCTTTCTGTAATTCATATCTTGTTGCCTGTCTTGGTTGGTTGCTTGCTCCATAGGTGTGAGTGAGCTTGAGCTTCTCTTTCTATATGTAATGAATTGAATGTTGTCTTGTTGTTTGTCTTTCTCGTCACGTTGGCTTTACCCACGGTCCAGCCTGTAATGAATATCTTGTTGTTGTTGTCTTAGGGGAGTGGAGTAGCTTTACCTACCCGGCCGTAATGTAAATCTTGTTGTTTGTCTTGCTTAGGCGTTGGGCTTTACCCACCGCTGCCTGCCTGCCAGTAATTCATATCTTGTTGTTGTTCGTCATGTCAGGTTACTTTACCCTCTTTCCTGTAATGTAGTTGTTGTCTTAGGGGAGTGGAGTAGCTTTACCTTCTTTCCTGTAATGTAGTTGTTGTCTTAGGGGAGTGGAGTAGATTTACCTTCTTTCCTGTAATGTAGTTGTTGTCTTAGGGGAGTGGAGTAGCTTTACCTTCCCGTAATTCATATCTTGTTGTCTTTCTTTCTCGTCACTAGGGAGGGGTTAGCTTGACCTTCCCGTAATTCATCTTGTTGTCTTTCTTTCTCTTCAGTTAGAGGATTTCAGGTAAATAGGTTCTCGTCAGGGAATGGAGCTTGTAGGCAGTAGTATCGCTTAATGAGTAGGAGAGGTTAATGTGTAAGTAGGTAGTTGTAAGTTCAAGTAGAGAGTAGGTAAAAGTAGGTAGGGAGTTGGAAGGCTAAGTATAGAGTTCTAAGTGAAAGTAGAGAGGGAGTTTACAGTTCTTCAAGTAGAGAGTAGGGAATGGTTTGTTTCAGGTTCAGGTTAAGTAGCTAGCTAGCTTGAGGTTGAGTCTTTCCTTCTGTTCAAGAAGAGTTAGGTTCCGGAGAGAAGCGGTAAGACTACTAGCCTACTTCAGTCTTGACTTGATCTTTCTCTTTCATTTGCTGGCTTAGTTCAGACTTTCAACACTTGCTAAGGTAGGGAAGTATAGTGATTGAGTGAAGTAGAATGAATCTTTCGGCTTTCCTTTCAACACTTCCTCCCCTCAAACAAAGTAAAGGTAAAGAAAGCAGAGGATAGGGCAAGGAGCAAAGCAATGAATATCTTACCGACAGTAAAGGTAAAGGAGATCAAAGTGATAGTTGGATACGAGGGGCGAAGCAGTGAGACGAGAAGATCAGGGGGGAGAAGCCGCTCGACGAGGAGAGGAGAGAGGCTGGGCTGGTTAGGAGAGGGAAGAAGACATGAAACAGACAGAGTTTACGAGGGGAGAAGCCGCTCGACGAGGAGAGGGGCTGGCAATTCCATTATATGAGACCGATAGATAGGTTCATGGGCGAAAACACTCACTTGTAGTGGTTCCGGGGCATGGGTTGGTTCTCTTTGCCTTTTACCTAGGGCAATCAGGTTACGGAGTAAACTCTCTATAATAAGGAGTCTTGCCTTCCTCCTGGTCCGGTTCAGAGGTTGATTCCTTCCTTCTTTTCTTTTCGAAAGGTAAACTCGAACTCTAAGCAGCTTTCTTTCCTTTTCTTCTTGCACTGTACAAGGATAGGATAGTCTCAAAGGTTGGTTTCGGTTTCTTCTTTAAAGGTAAGGCTTCCGGGGAATGAGCTTCGCTTAATCTCATTTGTTGAGTCTTGAAAGAATCATCCTCCTGTTTACCTCCATCAATAAGGGAAGGAGAAAGAAGAAATAGGTGAAAGAAAGAAAGTATGCTTTACCTTGTTCAATCAGGAAAAGGAGAAGATCTAGAATAAGGAGTTGAGTCTTTCCGAACGAATTATCGAGTTCAAGAGTGAAATCAGTCAAAGGTTTAAGGTTGAGGAGAATGAGTAAGGAGTTTCTTCTTTCCTTTCAGTTTCAGGAGGTAATCAAAGCCTATTTACCGATTACCGAGTGTTTGAATAAATAGGTATAGGTGAAGGAGATAGTTAGTTTACTCTCCTGTAAAGAGAATAAAGTATAAGGTTATGGAGTTCAGAATAATGAGTCTTGAGTCTACCTCTTTTTACAGTTCAGGGAGAGACCTAGAGTTCCTTCCATCTGTAGTGTAGGAGTATTGATTGCTCTTTTATAGTTCATAAATAGGGTAGGGTAAATCCAGGGGCGAAGCAAGCAGTGAGACAAGGAACCGAGCGGGGACAAGAGAGTCAATTCAATTAGTTAAAATAGGGGAAGGATCCAGAATAGTGTTTCCCGAGTTCAAAGAGTGAAAGAAGTCGAATTCATCGTGGAGTCTTTCAAAACGGCTAATGAATTTCTTCTTGTTGAGTCTTTCCTTGATTCATAAGGAGAAAGATCAGTAGTGCAACCCTTCCCTTCCTTGTTTACAGTCGTCGAGTAAATGAAGACGCTGTTTTACCTTGGTTACTGTTCTTCAAGTGATTGAGGTCAGTCTCATTAATGTAATGGTGACGAGGTTCATGAGTTTACTGTGAAAGAAGAAGGACAAGAAGGTGAAGGAGCGAAGCTATGAAACCGATAGGTGAAGCAGTTTAAAGTCGACTAAATGAATTAGCAGACCTCCGACTAAAAGACTGAAATCAGTCCAATGTTGCTTTACCGAGTTCAAGCAAGAAGGAAAAGAAAGGAGCTCAGCAACCAACCAACAAAACCGATAGGAAGAGGAGCGAAGCCGAGGGAAAGGAGTTGTAAGTGAAAGAATCCATAGATAGGTGTAGGCCGGAGTCAACTCTCATTCATCGATAGTGTTTACAGGAGAGTCCAGTCATTAGCTAATGAACCAAATGAACCTATTTACCTCCTAAAAGAGTGAAATGAACCTCAAAATAGGGAGAAGAGTCAACTCTCATTAATTTCATATGCTTTGGTTACTGTTCAAGAATCAATAGGAAAAGCAAGAAGAGATTCGAGACCCTAAAGAATAGATGAAGGGGAAGATCAAGATCAAGAAGGAATCTTGAGGATTGACTGACAGTTCACTCTCATTGATTCTTCGATAGTCTTTCCTGATAGTGAACGAGAAAGAATGTTGAGGATTGACTTCCAGTTAACTCTCATTCATCTTCAGGATTGACTTATTAATTACCTTTACTAGATTTGATCCCCAAAAATACGAGGGTGGATACAAAATCTTTTCTTTCAGTAGCTTTTGTTAGTGAAAAACCTCTTTTAATGTTTTATAGTTATATGGAGATAGAATTTCTTTTCTTTCAGCTCCAACTATTAGGGGAAAACCGCTTTTAATGTTTTACCCCTATGCTGGATACAAAATCTTTTCTTTCAGCACCTTTCCTTAGGTAAAAAGCTATTACAAAGTTTGACAGTTATATGGAGATAGAATTTCTTAGCTTGAAGCTGCTTTCCTTCGGTAAAAACCTCTGACGAAACTTTACAGTCGTCTAGCATCAACAAAATCATTAAGGGTCCTTACAGTCGTCTGAATAAGGTAAATAGGTAAAGGAGGATCAGGAGAATGCATCGATAGTCTTTCATCCCCTGGCACAGTAGCTCTTTTCTTTCAAAGACTGTAAACTCGACGAATTCATCTTTCTTGCTTTAGTCTTTCCTGACTGTTCTGGATAATACATCGAGAGTCTTGACTGATTGTTCCGGCTCGGCTCTCTCATTCATAAGGAGTTTCGGCTTTCAAATACAGTAATGCCTGCTAACTCCTTCATTGATTCTTGTTTCGGCTTTCCTTGATCTTTGGCTTTTACCTCGAAGAAATAGGAAGGAAAAGTAGTGATTTCGTTTACCGAGTTCCATCAGGTTTAGGTGAAGGAGCTTGAGGTTGAGTCTGATAGGTCACTCTCAGTCATCTTTCATTTTCTTCTCCCAGGAAAGGAGTTGAGTCTGCTGACAGTTAACTCTCTCTCATTCATCAATAGGTTCAATCAGGTTACCTCGTTCTCGAGTAGTTCAACCCTTGTTTACTATTCGGGAAAGAAAAGCAAAGATTCTTCATCGAGTTTACTATTTAATCAGGTTCAGTAGTTCAGGAAAGAATAGATTCGAGACCGTAAAATAGCTTGACCCACTTTACAGTCTTTGAATAAATAGGCGAATAAGCGAAGCTACGAAACCATAAAGAATAGGGAGAGGAGTGAAAGAAGGTTCCGAAGGAATATAATATCTTCTTCTGTGCATCTTACTCAATCTTTCCTTTCTCCGTTTCTTTACTCGACGGGAAAGTTCAGGGAATATCTTCTTCTTCTTCTTCATTGAATGAATAAGGTAAATAGAGAGAGGTCATAAAGGTGTTCCGGTTCAGGAAATGGAATTGTGAAACAAGTGAATGAGCGAAGCAACGAGCTCGACCGAGAGGGAGAGGAGCGAGAGAACATGACCTCGAGACAGTTTTGCGCCACAGAGCGGGAGTTCAACCACAAGGTAAAAATGAGAAAAGAGAGACCAACTCGTGAGGACTAGAACGATTCCGGTGCACGAGCTAGAGGACGTGAGTCGCGTAATAGATATACTTTGTTTTGGTGGAACGGGTGGGGATCTGAAATTCCTCGCTCGTAAACAGGCCTCCATTGAAAATGAGAACTCCCGGTTCTGGATGGAATTGGAAACCCAGTTCCAACAACTATTTCCCCCCGACAGAGGGTGAATGTAGGTGTAGGCCAGACCGCTTGGTTCGAGGACCCGTTGGTCAAAGGGTAGGTCCTGATGCCGGGACGGAGCCGTATGACAGGAGAGTGTATACTCTGGAACTCCGGGAGCGAGACCCTAAAGTGAAAGAAGCTATTCTGAGTGGTCAACTCTGAAAAGAAAGATGGAAAGAGGGGAGTTGGCTGATAAAGATGGACAGTTACGATTGCGTAATATCAATTTCTCGGCCTCGTCATAGAAAGCGGCTTCCAATTGCTCGGAAATTCTCAGCTATATGGGCGGCTTGGATGGTGAGCAAAAACAATTGATCAAGAAGTTGGTCAACTTTCGCATGAAAGAAGGTAAAAGAACGAGAGTTCGTGCTATTGTTTATCAAACTTTTCATCGCCCAGCTCAAACTGAACGCGATGTAATCAAACTGATGGTTGACGCCGTAGACAATATAAAGCCCATATGCGAAGTCGAAAAAGTAGGAGTAGCAGGTACTCTTTATGATGTCCCTGGGATTGTAGCCAGGGATCGTCAACAAACCTTAGCTATTCGTTGGATCCTTGAAGCAGCTTTCAAATGACGTATAAGCTACAGGATAAGCTTAGAGAAATGTTCATTTGCTGAGATACTTGATGCTTACCGAAAGAGGGGAATTGCACGTCAGTAAAGGGAGAATCTTCATAGACTGGCTTCCACCAATCGAAGTTTCGCGCATTTCAGATGGTGGTAAAGTCAAATGAGACCACATAAAGAGCTCTTCCTCATTCAGTCAGATTATTCAGTAAGATATGGTATGGTTTGACCCTTTTTCTTTTCATCTTCATATAGAAAGCCTGCCTGACTCATACTCCTTTCATTGAGTTGGAGGAATCCATAGGAGGCCCACCCCCGTTATGCATTGCATGAAAGAACCTTTCTTTGTATGACTCTTCTCTTTTGCCTCACTCAGGTCGAATGAATACGACGAATGGGAGATCCATACCCAAATAGGCCATGAATGAAGAAGTAGTGAGCCTTTCACTCTCTTTCTAGTGACTCGGGGAGCTGATCTGAGAAATGCACTTCAAAGGGAGGGAAGCTAGGTTTCCCATGTTGGTATGGCCGGGCATAAAGGTGAAGTTAGGTCAAAAGAGGTAGAGAGAGAGAACAGAATGGAACCGATAGCCCCGAATTCTGTCAGAAAAGGCAAGAGAAAGAAAAGTCAGGACTCTCTCCGCATACCTCTCATTCATTTGGGCAAACAAAAAGGCAGTGAAGGTTTCTTTCCTCACTTGAGTAGAAAGCTTTGAAGAAAGGAGGATATCCTGAGCCAAGCACAAGCAGTAAGTAGGTCGATCAGAGTAATGAAGTTGGATCAAGAAAGAAGGCCGAAAGCCAGGCAGTCAAGCTCACGTTGTCGACACCTCTTGTCCTGAGTGATTTATGTGTAAAGAGGGGTAGAGCGTCTCATCTCTTTCCTCAAAGTGGTGGATCGAACTTCTCTCATGTCATGAGAGTGGATTTGGTTTCCTCGGTCATTCTGCGAACCTGATAGCTATCACTTACTAGTCAATGAAAGTGGGTGGGGTCAGTTTCAGTCTTCTTCGGAGCTTGAAAGTCAGTGTCATGTACTTGCTTATGGAATGATTGCTTCAAAGAATCATCCTCAAGAATGACAAGATTGGCTTCTTGCTTATCAAGGGCTCCGGCCTTTATCAAACCAAAAGAACAATCTAATGATTGACAGCTGATCCCCAAGAAAGAGGGAAATGGCTGTGATTCAATATGAAAAGGCCAGCACTCACTCTTCATCAAATATTGAGATGCATGGAATAATCAAGGGTTTTGATTCCAGAGTCAGATTGGGGAGACAACTCCTTCAAGGCTTTGACTGACATTCCGAGGAAGACTTTCCCAGCAATAGAAGAAAAGATTGCGAGGTACTTCTACCGCATCAAAAAGGGACCTTCGAGCTTAGCTTTGTCATCTAGCTCGGGCTCTAAAGAAACAGAGGTTACAACTAAGAAGAACCGAACTTGAGGGGGAGCCACATCAAAAGAGATTCGAAACTAAATGTGAGCTGCAGTCTCACTCCTTGCAAGAAAAGGTAGTTGAATGTGTTAGGCGAAGAGAATATAGCACGTAGAAGCAACTAGAGGCGGCAGTTGGCTTAATGCTTGCCAGAGGGAGTTCTATAGCCCTTAGGATAAGGAGGTTTCACGATCCGATCTCTCACTTGAAGAAAGATAGCCTATAGAAAAAGGATGCAATGATGATCAAGTTCTTTTTTCATTGTAACGCTAAGACAAGACCTTACAACTAGAAAAAGGGGGAAAATCACAAGTTCTCTTTAGTTGGGATCTCCTTGATGATCGTCCTTTCATCACAGAGGGGCAGAAGATGAGTTGGGAGTTGAATCGGGATTACTCTCACTCGTCCTATCCTAACCTCTCATATGTTGTGGGGATTGGTTGTCAATCTATGTTATGCTATCTCTGCAGAAGTCAAATTTGGAAGAACTCAAAAAGATCCGAAGGTATAAAGACCCACCCTAAAAGGCATTATTCTTTTATCGGTAAGCAGATCCTTGCTTCGGGCAACTTAGGGCCTATTCAGATCCCCAAATGAAAGCTGAAGGAAGGTATGGTATTAATGCTGGCTTTCTCTCTGATAGAAAATCAACCATAGGCTAATTTCTTCCCTGGAAAAGCAAAGAGAAAGGGGACTGATTCTTACCAACCAGAAGCAAGCATAGCGCATAGGATTCCACATCCATATCAGAAGTGAAAAAATGATTCATTCGCCCCTCTCCTTTCCAGTCTCGCTTCTGAGCCTCTTCGCCCGGAGGGTCTCTTTTACTCTTCTGTAAGAAGGAATCATTCTTGATCTTCTCCTTCACCTTCAAACACTCTTGAACAAGGTAAAACTCCTTCACGAACCAGATTGCCCTCTTCCTCTTTTACTCGGAGGTAAGAAAGTCAAGACGAAACTCAAGATTCCGGAACCTATTTCTTTCTGAATGAGACTGTAAGTACCATTAATTATCAAATTCTATTCTATCCTCTCCCTATTTTGAGGGAGAAAATGGATGCTTTACCCTATTTTGAGGGCTATCGGTAATGCGGAAGTCTAGAGACTAAACTCAATCACTACTGAACCTCTACAACTATCATCAGGTCAAGCTCCGGAACAGGAAGGAAAGACGAAAGAAGAATCAATGAGAGTGAACTGTCAGTAAATCCTCAAGATTCCTTCTTTCTCTTTCTCTGATCCTCAAGATTCTTGATCTTCTCCTTCACCGTCAGTCAATCCGAAACTCCTTATTCTGGAACCAGTAAAGACTATGAATGATATGAACTGAGAGACATCAATCATACAATATACTTCCATGAAGATGTGAAGAAAAGGTTGTCAAAATTATCAAAATATGTTTCAATTCATGCTACATTGAAGAAGAATAAAGTTTGATTGTCGTAAATTTTGGGTGGGTTATAATTTAGAGTAATTTAGAGTTATTGTATTTTAAGACTTTTTATTTAATTTCAGTTACATTTACATAATGGCTAATTATGGCCATAAAGTGTGAATGTTACAACTTTTGGAATGCCTTTAATAGTTTCATTTTGAGGCTATATAAAGCCATGTATGTTGTATTTGTAAGGTAGACTTGGAAAATAGAGTAAAAGAAGCATTTGTGCTTTTCTTTAGCCAATGGCTAAGTTTCTTTGCAATTCTATGTAGTTTAGATTGCATGTAGAATCATTCAAGCTCGACATGATCAATCTTGCTTGTGGAGTGATTCGAATCTCAAACAAGTGTTTGAGATATTTGATCAACAAGAGTCATTCAAGCTAGACATGATCGATCTTGCTTGTGGAGTGATTCGAATCTCAATCAAGTGTTCTTGCCTTGAGATATTCGGTCAACAAGGTAATCCGAATCTTATTCCCCTTGTAGTTGATTCCTTATCTTATCATTTGGTATCAGAGCTTAAGATCGGATATATGTTTCCTTTGCGTTTCTTCTCAATTTGATTTTTATTTATTTTCATCTTTTTAGTTTTTAATCGACCCAGAGTTCAAAATTCAATCTTTGCTCTATTTAAAATTTTGAGAGGTGAGAATGAGAGCTTCATTTGTGTAACTGAGTGTAAAAAGAGTGTCCTAAAATTTCCGTGAGTGTATACTCGTGAGGAGAGTGTTGTGAGGTCCTTCGTATTTCCATAACTTATTTTTTGCAGCAAAGTTTCACAAATAGATTCGAGGACGAATCCTCTTGAAGAAGTGGAGAATGATATGAACTGAGAGACATCAATCATACAATATACTTCCATGAAGATGTGAAGAAAAGGTTGTCAAAATTATCAAAATATGTTTCAATTCATGCTACATTGAAGAAGAATAAAGTTTGATTGTCGTAAATTTTGGGTGGGTTATAATTTAGAGTAATTTAGAGTTATTGTATTTTAAGACTTTTTATTTAATTTCAGTTACATTTACATAATGGCTAATTATGGCCATAAAGTGTGAATGTTACAACTTTTGGAATGCCTTTAATAGTTTCATTTTGAGGCTATATAAAGCCATGTATGTTGTATTTGTAAGGTAGACTTGGAAAATAGAGTAAAAGAAGCATTTGTGCTTTTCTTTAGCCAATGGCTAAGTTTCTTTGCAATTCTATGTAGTTTAGATTGCATGTAGAATCATTCAAGCTCGACATGATCAATCTTGCTTGTGGAGTGATTCGAATCTCAAACAAGTGTTTGAGATATTTGATCAACAAGAGTCATTCAAGCTAGACATGATCGATCTTGCTTGTGGAGTGATTCGAATCTCAATCAAGTGTTCTTGCCTTGAGATATTCGGTCAACAAGGTAATCCGAATCTTATTCCCCTTGTAGTTGATTCCTTATCTTATCATTTGGTATCAGAGCTTAAGATCGGATATATGTTTCCTTTGCGTTTCTTCTCAATTTGATTTTTATTTATTTTCATCTTTTTAGTTTTTAATCGACCCAGAGTTCAAAATTCAATCTTTGCTCTATTTAAAATTTTGAGAGGTGAGAATGAGAGCTTCATTTGTGTAACTGAGTGTAAAAAGAGTGTCCTAAAATTTCCGTGAGTGTATACTCGTGAGGAGAGTGTTGTGAGGTCCTTCGTATTTCCATAACTTATTTTTTGCAGCAAAGTTTCACAAATAGATTCGAGGACGAATCCTCTTGAAGAAGTGGAGAATGATATGAACTGAGAGACATCAATCATACAATATACTTCCATGAAGATGTGAAGAAAAGGTTGTCAAAATTATCAAAATATGTTTCAATTCATGCTACATTGAAGAAGAATAAAGTTTGATTGTCGTAAATTTTGGGTGGGTTATAATTTAGAGTAATTTAGAGTTATTGTATTTTAAGACTTTTTATTTAATTTCAGTTACATTTACATAATGGCTAATTATGGCCATAAAGTGTGAATGTTACAACTTTTGGAATGCCTTTAATAGTTTCATTTTGAGGCTATATAAAGCCATGTATGTTGTATTTGTAAGGTAGACTTGGAAAATAGAGTAAAAGAAGCATTTGTGCTTTTCTTTAGCCAATGGCTAAGTTTCTTTGCAATTCTATGTAGTTTAGATTGCATGTAGAATCATTCAAGCTCGACATGATCAATCTTGCTTGTGGAGTGATTCGAATCTCAAACAAGTGTTTGAGATATTTGATCAACAAGAGTCATTCAAGCTAGACATGATCGATCTTGCTTGTGGAGTGATTCGAATCTCAATCAAGTGTTCTTGCCTTGAGATATTCGGTCAACAAGGTAATCCGAATCTTATTCCCCTTGTAGTTGATTCCTTATCTTATCATTTGGTATCAGAGCTTAAGATCGGATATATGTTTCCTTTGCGTTTCTTCTCAATTTGATTTTTATTTATTTTCATCTTTTTAGTTTTTAATCGACCCAGAGTTCAAAATTCAATCTTTGCTCTATTTAAAATTTTGAGAGGTGAGAATGAGAGCTTCATTTGTGTAACTGAGTGTAAAAAGAGTGTCCTAAAATTTCCTTGAGTGTATACTCGTGAGGAGAGTGTTGTGAGGTCCTTCGTATTTCCATAACTTATTTTTTGCAGCAAAGTTTCACAAATAGATTCGAGGACGAATCCTCTTGAAGAAGTGGAGAATGATATGAACTGAGAGACATCAATCATACAATATACTTCCATGAAGATGTGAAGAAAAGGTTGTCAAAATTATCAAAATATGTTTCAATTCATGCTACATTGAAGAAGAATAAAGTTTGATTGTCGTAAATTTTGGGTGGGTTATAATTTAGAGTAATTTAGAGTTATTGTATTTTAAGACTTTTTATTTAATTTCAGTTACATTTACATAATGGCTAATTATGGCCATAAAGTGTGAATGTTACAACTTTTGGAATGCCTTTAATAGTTTCATTTTGAGGCTATATAAAGCCATGTATGTTGTATTTGTAAGGTAGACTTGGAAAATAGAGTAAAAGAAGCATTTGTGCTTTTCTTTAGCCAATGGCTAAGTTTCTTTGCAATTCTATGTAGTTTAGATTGCATGTAGAATCATTCAAGCTCGACATGATCAATCTTGCTTGTGGAGTGATTCGAATCTCAAACAAGTGTTTGAGATATTTGATCAACAAGAGTCATTCAAGCTAGACATGATCGATCTTGCTTGTGGAGTGATTCGAATCTCAATCAAGTGTTCTTGCCTTGAGATATTCGGTCAACAAGGTAATCCGAATCTTATTCCCCTTGTAGTTGATTCCTTATCTTATCATTTGGTATCAGAGCTTAAGATCGGATATATGTTTCCTTTGCGTTTCTTCTCAATTTGATTTTTATTTATTTTCATCTTTTTAGTTTTTAATCGACCCAGAGTTCAAAATTCAATCTTTGCTCTATTTAAAATTTTGAGAGGTGAGAATGAGAGCTTCATTTGTGTAACTGAGTGTAAAAAGAGTGTCCTAAAATTTCCTTGAGTGTATACTCGTGAGGAGAGTGTTGTGAGGTCCTTCGTATTTCCATAACTTATTTTTTGCAGCAAAGTTTCACAAATAGATTCGAGGACGAATCCTCTTGAAGAAGTGGAGAATGATATGAACTGAGAGACATCAATCATACAATATACTTCCATGAAGATGTGAAGAAAAGGTTGTCAAAATTATCAAAATATGTTTCAATTCATGCTACATTGAAGAAGAATAAAGTTTGATTGTCGTAAATTTTGGGTGGGTTATAATTTAGAGTAATTTAGAGTTATTGTATTTTAAGACTTTTTATTTAATTTCAGTTACATTTACATAATGGCTAATTATGGCCATAAAGTGTGAATGTTACAACTTTTGGAATGCCTTTAATAGTTTCATTTTGAGGCTATATAAAGCCATGTATGTTGTATTTGTAAGGTAGACTTGGAAAATAGAGTAAAAGAAGCATTTGTGCTTTTCTTTAGCCAATGGCTAAGTTTCTTTGCAATTCTATGTAGTTTAGATTGCATGTAGAATCATTCAAGCTCGACATGATCAATCTTGCTTGTGGAGTGATTCGAATCTCAAACAAGTGTTTGAGATATTTGATCAACAAGAGTCATTCAAGCTAGACATGATCGATCTTGCTTGTGGAGTGATTCGAATCTCAATCAAGTGTTCTTGCCTTGAGATATTCGGTCAACAAGGTAATCCGAATCTTATTCCCCTTGTAGTTGATTCCTTATCTTATCATTTGG
Source organism: Cucurbita pepo subsp. pepo (assembly GCF_057944985.1). Taxonomy (NCBI): domain Eukaryota; kingdom Viridiplantae; phylum Streptophyta; class Magnoliopsida; order Cucurbitales; family Cucurbitaceae; genus Cucurbita; species Cucurbita pepo. Next base: position 9,689,232 of record NC_141800.1, on the reverse strand, counting down.
TATCAGAGCTTAAGATCGGATATATGTTTCCTTTGCGTTTCTTCTCAATTTGATTTTTATTTATTTTCATCTTTTTAGTTTTTAATCGACCCAGAGTTCAAAATTCAATCTTTGCTCTATTTAAAATTTTGAGAGGTGAGAATGAGAGCTTCATTTGTGTAACTGAGTGTAAAAAGAGTGTCCTAAAATTTCCTTGAGTGTATACTCGTGAGGAGAGTGTTGTGAGGTCCTTCGTATTTCCATAACTTATTTTTTGCAGCAAAGTTTCACAAATAGATTCGAGGACGAATCCTCTTGAAGAAGTGGAGAATGATATGAACTGAGAGACATCAATCATACAATATACTTCCATGAAGATGTGAAGAAAAGGTTGTCAAAATTATCAAAATATGTTTCAATTCATGCTACATTGAAGAAGAATAAAGTTTGATTGTCGTAAATTTTGGGTGGGTTATAATTTAGAGTAATTTAGAGTTATTGTATTTTAAGACTTTTTATTTAATTTCAGTTACATTTACATAATGGCTAATTATGGCCATAAAGTGTGAATGTTACAACTTTTGGAATGCCTTTAATAGTTTCATTTTGAGGCTATATAAAGCCATGTATGTTGTATTTGTAAGGTAGACTTGGAAAATAGAGTAAAAGAAGCATTTGTGCTTTTCTTTAGCCAATGGCTAAGTTTCTTTGCAATTCTATGTAGTTTAGATTGCATGTAGAATCATTTAAGCTCGACATGATCAATCTTGCTTGTGGAGTGATTCGAATCTCAAACAAGTGTTTGAGATATTTGATCAACAAGAGTCATTCAAGCTAGACATGATCGATCTTGCTTGTGGAGTGATTCGAATCTCAATCAAGTGTTCTTGCCTTGAGATATTCGGTCAACAAGGTAATCCGAATCTTATTCCCCTTGTAGTTGATTCCTTATCTTATCAATGAATTAATTAATTCTATCCAACATAGGGGTAAAAGTTCGTAATCGCTTTTTCCCTAATAGCAGCATAGGAAATCAAATCTTTTGTATCCAACATAGGGGTAAAACATTAAAAGCGGTTTTCCCCTAATAGCTGGAGCTTCAAGAAAAGAAATTCTATCCCCCCCCCCCCCCCCCCCCCCGTATTTTGAGGGATAAAAGAGTCCATTTGACCTGATTTCCCTCGGGAACTCGACTGTAAACACTCAAAAAACAAGAATGATCCTATCCTCCCCCGTATTTTGAGGGAGAAAAGTGTATCTTTACCCTATTTTGAGGGATAAAAGAGTCCATTTTCCCTATTTTGAGGGAGAAAAGTGTATCTTTACCCTATTTTTCGGGATCAAATCGATGCTTTACCCTATTTTTGGGGATAAAAAGCTATCCTCCCACGTATTTTTAGGGATCAAACTCTATCTCTCCCTTATTTTTAGGGATCAAATCTAGTAAAGGTAATTCACTATTAAGGATGATCATCAGGTTAAGCATTCTTTATCTTTATGGTCTCATTGCTCCGCTCCTCTCCTCTCCCTCTCGGTCTCGTTGCTCCGCTCCGTCACCTATCGGTCTCATTGCATCGCTCCTCTCCCTCTTGGTCTCACTGTTTCACTCCTTCACCCTACGGGTCTCACAGTTTCACTCCCTCACCTCGTAAACTCGGTTTCCTTTCCCAATTGCATTGCCTGCCCCTCTCCCTTCGGTCTCGCCCTTTGGTCGAGCTCTTTCACCCCTCTACAACTCGGTTTCACTGCTTCGCTCCTTCACCTGTTGGTTTCATAGCTTCCTTCGCCCATTTTCCTTCTAGAACTCGTAAATAGGTCTTTTCTTCTTTCTCTTCTCTTTCTTGATCTTCTCTTCACTATTCATTCCCCTCACTATGTATGTCCAGCCAATTAACTCCTCGCTTTAGTCCGTTCTTTTTCTTCTTTGCTTTGGGCTCGCCTCGCGGTCATAAAGGTTCCCCGTAATTAGTTAAGGGCATTACTACCCCCCAAAAGGCAAATTCGAGTCTTGGCAGTGAGAAAGTGAAAGTTGATTATACTAGCCGATCGATTATGATTCCCAATACAGTACAGTAGTCAAAATAGGGTAGGGACACCATCAGACTGATTTTCATAATTCCAATCTGGAAAAAGAATGGATATCTTGGACTTGGTGATGTATCAATTATCCTTTTCACGATCAACTTCTCCCATAATGATATCTATGCTACTTAGTTAGTATTCTCATAATATCAGCCAATTTCATTCTTTTCACTAACTGAGGATGAGGAAGAATTAGCAAATGGATCAACCCCGGCTAATTTTCTATCCCCAAGGAAACCCCCCCCCCCCCTGATCCCCTATCAAAAAATACCTAATTCTCCTTTTGGGGCTTCGACTCTAACATAAAGTTCTTGTTTCGCCAATTCCAAAGTTGGCAAAGGGTTTTGACTACTCATGAATCGATAGTGAAAGTCATTCCATTCCATTCCGGAGACTGTCCTCGATCGATCGTATTTCTTTTCATAAGGTCCCCTTGTAATTCCTTCCAAAGCTTGTTGAATCATTTTGTTGATGGATTCATCTCACCAAGTCTGACTAAATAACGAGCGTCTTCATTGCCTCTCCCTGACCTGTAACTTCCCAATCAAATGAGTCATAAGACTCAAGATGATCAACTGGACGAGGATCCCATGGTATTCCGGCAGCTCGCAGCATAGGTCCTGAGAACCTGGATTACCTCTTCTGCAGAAAGAATGGCTACTCCCCCTCAACTCGTTCTAAAAAACTAGGTAGGAATTTGTGTGTAATTCCAAATGGGAAGTCAGTCTTCCTATCTTATCTTATTGGTGAAACTGACTACTTGCCAAGGGATCCTCTTTTTTTCTTCTTTCTTGCGAGATACCGGAGCGGAATGCATTTTTGACCATAAACTGAAATCCGCTTAGCCTCCTTTTTTTATTGTTTTCTACTACTACTAAATGATTAATGTTACTAATTAGCATTTGATGGATTCATTTCAAATAGAGCCGCCATTAAATCTAATTCATATCATCTATCAGAATCTAAGACAGTGCCATATGTGTATTTCTTTGTCAGAATCTCCCATATAAGGTACGGGCAGCAGCCAATATAGGAAAAATGTAGCATTACCGAATTATCCATTGTGGATAGATATGGATAGCATACTAACTAAAACGACTGCTATGGTAACCAACCCATAAGGATTCATACAAGGTCAATCTTCGAATCGATAATGGGGCCAGAGTAAAGAACTTGAATTTCTTTTTCCTTTCTTTTATCTAAAACAGGATCGATCATGAGTTTTTCCCTGATTTGCATTGTCAAATCCTCTATGGATATCATTTCTATTCCCAGCCGGAAAGAATGGAAAGAAATGAGAATGATGAACTCTCAACGACCGACATCTAGCTCTAGGGGATAAGAGATTTTCTGGAACAAGCAAATCATAATGATTGTTGGGCTGGTGTTCTATTTTCATTCGTTTTTTGATGTATTGCAATGGGACTCTTCTGTAGGATAGCCTTTTTCTTGTAAGGAGGATGGATAGCCTTTTTCTTTCTATCTTTGATTCATTCCTTTGGTACTGATTCTTATGAACTAATGAAATACTTATGGGTTGAGACATAAGAAATTGTCTATCATTTTCTACAGCCAGACGAAGAAGAGGTTCAAGAATCCATATTCCCCCTTGTTCATCATTCTTTATGAAACTGGAACTGCTTGGGAACTATCAGCCAGCCAGCATCTCCGGATTTCAATCTCCTTCCTCTCTCTTTCCATAGAGGATATAGTCATTTGGGAATCATTTTGCCCATCTAATTGGATATAAATAATAGTGAGAATGCCCCCCGTAACCTGTTTTTCCATTCATCATTGCATTTGAGGATTCATTTGTTTTCCGTATGGATTGAGTCATTTTCTTTCTTTTTGATTAGGTAACCTAAATATATATGTCGCACGCTTTCACACGAACAAGGAAATCAGATCTTTATTTGAATACCTACCCCCTTAACCAATTTAGTGGAAATTCTGCTGTGATAATTGACCACACCCACCATTATAGGATAGGTGCATTTTCCATGCATTTCCTTCTTGCAATTTAGCCAATCCTTGTACCAGTCAGTACCTTCAAATAATAGTATACAGATCCGATTTTGAGCTATTATCAATGAGGGTATCACAATCTATTTTCTAATCAATAAGTGAGTTACTAACAAACAACTTCTTATTACTTGACTAAGTAGTGCCTTATCCCGGGTTTCTGCTCTTTCTATACACATCTTTCTTTCTCTTCCTTCCTCCTTGGTTGGTTCTTCTTAACCGCTTTTCTTTCATTTCACTCTTTTCCTGTGTATTTATTATTCGAAATAGTCAATTCTGTGTTTTTCCATATCCGAAGACAAAAGATATTTGGCTTGTCTGTCAAAAAAAAGATAAGAAGGTATGTACATTTGCTTAAGTTTGGTAAATACCTGTTTTACGTCTTTGACAACGCATAGAGCCTTTCATTACGTCTCGACGAAAATCGGGAATACCTACCGTAGCAAAACTATTTCGTCTGATTCGTGGTCTTCATCATCAGTATTTGTGATATCCTTGATCTTCAGAGTTTAGATTGTCGGTCATACGACACGTTTGGCTTTTCTTTCATGAATTTGCCTGATCCTGAACCTATTCATTCTTTTTCTTCTTTACTCCCGGCCGGCGTTCTAACTATTCTATTTGTATGACCATCGAGTCGAGGAACTTCTTTATGGACTAACTTAGTCTAATCGTGAGGACTTGCTTTCTCGTTGGGACTGGTTCTTCCTTCTTTATGTCCCCTTCTTATTCTATCTTTTAGCAAACGCCCAGTTTGTAGCTGTCGCGCAACTCCCTCCTCCTTATTTACGTGGGAGCTATAAATGTTTGAATCATCATATTTGTTGTGATGTTAATGAAGGGTTCAGACTATTCCCCGGATTTGAATCTTTGGCCCGTTGGGAATGGAGTGACTTTTCTGGTTTGTGCAAGTCTTTTCTTTCACTAATGACTACTATTGTAGATACATAATGGTATGAGATTATTTGGACTACAAGATCAAACCTGATTCGTCAGCCAGATTGAAATAGTCAACAAATTGGTATTTATAAACATCTTTTTTTCTTCCTTCCATTTGAACTAACTTCGATCATTCTTTTAGCTGCTAGCTGCTTTGATCGGCCAGCGCAATTGTCGTGGCTCGCCAATAATCAATCTTTAGTTAGAAATAGCATAGTTCTATGTTATCGCACACATTCCCTCACCTTCAATTATATTTGAGGATTCTTTCTGTCTGTCTAAAAGCTAAATTCTTTGATTCGATCGATTACCAATATATTCCCTTGTTCGTTCTCTACTTTTCCAATTGAATGGAAGGAATCTATTAACATCTTAAAGAATGCTTATTCCTTCCCTCCGTCTCTCACTCATATGGTTTAATGAGATTAATTTGTTCTATAAGCGGGACTCAATGGAGCTATTTTACAAGGAATCTCTCATGGATTTATTGGCGCTGCGCTTTTTTTCTTGGCTGGCTGGCTGGAACAAGTTATGTATGATCGAATACGTCTTGGTTATCTCGATGAAATGGGCAGAATGGCTATTCCAAAAAGATGAACGACTTTGAGTTAGTATCTTATCGATGGCTTCCCTTGCATTGCCGAGTATCAGCGGTTTTGTTGCAGAATTCATTGTCTGTCTCCTAGAGTAGAGTTGTTTGTTGCGATCTCTATCCTTATACCTACCTACCTGTCATAGGTATTGGTATTTAGCCGGATTTGGTTTTCTCACTATCAGTCAGTCAGTTGCCAAGGTCGAAGCTCTTTTATCTAGGGGTTCCCGATGTCTTACACACAGTTTTCTTATCTGCACTCTCCCTTGTCTTCGTCAGGCCCTTTCTTTCATTCAATTAGATTAGATGTTAATGTAAATGAACCATAACTATGTAGCCCTATCCCGGATTGATTACCCCCCAATAGCATAGCATATCAAAATGGAAACCCCATAGAGGCCACAATTGCGGAATTTACACCTTCCCTTTGATCGCGTATGTAAATAAATGGCAAATATGGTCCAAGTAATAAATGCCCAAGGTTCTTTTGGATCCCAATTCCAATACGATCCCCATCCATGTCTCATTAGCCCATACGGCCCCGGAAAGAATGCCTATGGTTAAAAAGGGAGAGAACCCCGCAACTAATCAATGGATAACCCCAATGATCTAATTGTTGAATCAGTTGAGACTTATCATAATTATTAGAAAGAAGTATAAGAAAAAAGGAAGTGGTTTTTAAATGTTCTCTTCCTTCATGTATTGGATCTCATCAAAGGAAAATAAGGCATGGAATAAATGATTGTGTTTACCCCCACCCAATTCTTATAGAGTTTGGAAATGTAATCACTATAAGAGCTCCTTCCTTCAAATAATGATCCACATAAAATGCATAACCCAATACCATCATACTTACTTGCATCATTAACCAATGAGATTGGGGAGCGGGAACTCATAGTGGGCCCTGAAGCTGAAGTAGCAAACCCTTGGGTTAAACTAGTACTTGGTGCAGTTATTGCGCTTACACTTAAATGGTTTTTCTCTTCATAAATACCCGAAATAGATGAATAATGGAGAAACCCCATGAAAGAAATAGTAATGATTCTAATAAATCACTTAATGGTAAATGCCTCAAATAAATCCAACCCAACCAACGAGTAACTAATAATCCTGTTAGACAGAAAAAAGTAGCTATCATGCCGCCCCCTTTTCTGACGAAGCATAGAGTCCTACGCTTTCATCGACTAATAAGGTTATTAAATGAATTGGTTCATGATTCGGACGTAATCGTAACGAATTGAATACAAATCAGTCTGATTTTACTGGATCCCCTTGTAGACTGGCTTTTATGATTCATACCAAAATGAAATAGTTGAGGTAGAGTATAATTATTCAATAATACTCTTTTTAGGGAATATACATCACCCATATTCATAGATCATACCTTTCATCTCACTTCCAATTACTATCTTAATAGGGAGGGGTGGGACTTCTATTCTACTTTTGACGACCGCAACCCAAAAACCTCGCTCGGCGTATGTGGTCTTTTACGAGTATTTTATTGTCTAGTATAGTTAGGATTTTAGCAGTTTCTCTATCTGGCTAGTGATCAAATAAATAGTAGTAGTTATATCCATCAATATGTATGGTCTTGGACTATCATGCTTTTTCTTTAGAGTTGGGCGGGCTGGCTACTTGATCGATCCACTTACTTGTATTATCTCAATATGAATCACAACTGTTTGTTGGGATTATGGTTCTTATTTATAGTGACAATTCTATGTCTCACAAGGATATTTGAGATTGCCCGCGTATATGAGTTTGTTCAATACGTAAAGGGATTAGTTACTAGTGAGAATTTGATCGATCCGTCTTTCTCTCTTTTTGGGGAAGGGAAGGGGAAGAGGTTTGGAATGTGTTCTTATCTATTAATAGGGTTTTGGTTCACTCGACCTACCGCGGCAAATGCTTGCTTGGCAAAAGGCATTTGTAACTAATCGCGTGGAGGATTTTGGTTGATTATTAGGGATTTGAGGTCTTTATTGGACAACAAAGAGAGGGAGTTTAGAATTTCGGGTCGGGATTGATTTCAAATATTCAATAACTTACTTTATAATAAGGAGGGAAATTTCTTATTTGTTACTTTGTGTGCCGTCCCATTATTTGCTTACGGGTGCAGTTGCTAAATCTCCTCAATTTCCTCTTCATGTAGGGTTACCTGATGCTATGGAGGGAGGGTCCTACCCCGATTTCTTATACATGCTGCTACGATGGGATGGTAGCTGCGGGAATTTATCTTGCTTGTCGCTCGGCTTCTTCCTTCACCGATAGATATTACCAAACAAAGACCTATTTATTCTGGAACTCCTTATTATGTTCCTATGAGCTACTGATACTGGAGAGTCTATTCATGAAATCCGGAACCGGAACCTAGTCATAATCGTTCACCTTACTCCTGTTCCTATTTTGAGGGTCATTGAACTCTAGAACATAGGCCGGATGAGAAGAAGATGAGAGTCAGTCAGTCAGAATGTATTTCTCTCGAGCCGAGCTTCTTTCACTCGTTAAATAGGTGTGTGTTTTATTCTTGATCTGATCTTGATCCTTTCAAAGACTTGGTAAATGGGGCTGGATGATTAGCTCCTCTCCCTTACGGTCTCGCACTTCGTTCCTCTCTCCTTTATTTACCTATTTATTCCTTCAGACCCAAACAAGGTAAAGCTGCTTCGCTCATGAACCCGGCCTTTACAGTAAAAGAAAGAGTGAAAGAAAGGAGAAAGATAAGTCAAACAAAGAAGAAATACGGGAAGGAGCAAACAGATAGTATAGTTTATGAGGGGGAAGAGAATCGAGAGGTGAATGGGCAGGAGCGAAGACGAAGACAGAGTGGTTGAAAGAGAAGGATCTTTAATCTTGACTCTTTACTGGTGAGGAAGTAAGTAAAAGAGTTCCATCAGGTTCAGTCTAATCCAGTCTCTCTCTTTTCGTCAGCTAAAGGGGAAGAGAAGAAAGAAATAGGTGCTTGTTTGGGGGAAGGTAATAAATAATAGAGAGAGAGGTTCATGAAGGAGAATGCATGTTTCGTCTCCTGAGGCTTTACCTCCTTCAAGAAAGAATAGGTGTAGTAGTTCCGTTCGTAAACTCTTTCGTCTTTCTTTACTAGGGTTGAAAAGAAAAGAGATAGTTCCACTCGATAGTTCAAGAAGTAATTGGAGAAATAGCAGTTCCAGAATAAATGCGTATAGTAGAAGGCAATGGAATTGTGAGACAGTAAAAGAGAGGAGTGAAAGAAGGGTTCATCAGTAATAGGCCATCCAGGAGTTCAGCAGTTCAATCAGGGACAAGTTATTAAGTTTAGTTCCTAAACAAGAAGGAATAAGGAGTTCAGTCTGAACTTGCTTTTGAAGGTAGTAGAGGGTCAGGGGAAGGATAACAAATCCTTCTTACAGGAGGGAGGGAGAGAGAGAGGAAAAGAAAAGAGTTCAATCAACAACAAGAAAGAGAAGAGAAGAAATAGGTGTTCAGCAGTTCCAGAAGGAAAAGGAGTTCAATCAATCAAATGGTTGAGGTTTCGGCTTGACTTAATAATTACCGACCGAGTCTTGGAATAAATAAGGTTCCGGAGTTCAAGAAGGATTGAATATCTTCCCTCCACTGTAAAGGTTCAATAGTGATTGAGCCGAGTTTACTGTGAAAGAAGGAATCGGAGAATGCATCTTGTTGAGTCGAATGAATAAGGCAATGGAATTGTTTACCCTTCAAGGATAGAGTAAATGAATTAGCGGCTTTACCTAATGAAGAAAGAGAGAGGAGCGCAGCCAGCCACTTTACATACCGTCTTTGAAGGGGAAGGAGTAAGAGGAGAAAGAATCATAGCTGAAAGAAGAAGATATTCCTGTCTCGTAAATGAATTAGATACTTCACCTAGTTCAACCAACCCACCCGACCGAGTTCAATCTGTCTCATTCTTCTTCTTTCGTCTTCTTTGACAGGGCAGGCAATGCAATTGGGAAACCGACAGGTTCATGGAGAGAGAGTAAACTCATTAGCGGCTTTACCTCGTCGTTCAAGAAAAGAGACCAATAGAATAGGTGACGGAGTGAAAGAAGGAATCAGAGATTCATCATCTTTCTTACAATGACAGGGAATAGGCAAAGCAAAGGTGATTGAGCTTGCTTCTCTTTCTTGACTTTTTGTCTTTTACCGAGTAGTTGAATAAATAGGTAATGGTGAAGTAGTCAGACCAATAGAATAGGTGAATGAGTGAGAGAAGGTTCAGTCTCAGCCATAAGGAGTCTTTCTCTTTTTCTTTTACCCTCTTCAATCAATCACAATCAGAAAATAGGGTATAAGGGGAAGGGGCAGGAGATGGATTCGGTTCAGGTTTCACTATCTCTTTTCTTTCAAACAAAGACAGTAAAGGATTTCATTCATTGACTCGACTGGCAAGGTTCTGCTGAAAGTGATTGAGTTTACCTCCTAAAATCACTGAAGGGAATAGGGGTGAGGGAGTTCCATCTGGTTCAGTAGTTAAGGGGCGAAGCCTAGTGAAAGAATAACTAAGAATAACTCACAAGAACATCAGGTAATATCGGGTCAGTCTTTTCTTCTTTTTCTTTTACCGACTGTAACCATAAAGGCAATGGAATTTCAGTTTACCTTGTTTACTGTTCAAGAATAATATAGGGAAGGTAGTTCAGTCTCATTAATCTTGAGTCTTAGGTTACAATTCAAGCAAGAAAGGGGACGATCAAGAAGAAATAGGTTCCGGTTCAGTAGTTAAGGAGTTTACCGAGTTTACAGTCTTCGTCTTTGAATAAATAGGTTATTGAGAGAAGCCTAGGTTCAGTAGCTCTTGTTCGGTTTCTTCCTCGTAGAGTCAAAGAGTTACACCTGTCTCATTCTTCTTTCTGTGAGTCTTAGTTTACAATGAGTGAAAAAATAACTAATAAATAACTTCAGGGAATGAATATCGGTGAAGGAAGAAGACTCAGATAGAGTGATCGAATAGCTCAACCCTCGTGAAAGAAAGAATCATACTCCAGTTTACCTCCTTCAATAAGGTCAGGTAATATTTATCGTCAGGGAGTTCAATCTGGTTCGTCAAGTAGTGCTTGAGTTTACCGAGTGAAAGAGAAAGAATAAGGAACACTCACTGAAGGTAATATCGTGGAAGGAGAAGAGAAAGAATGAAGGCAATAGGGATAGCTGGTCATGAGTGAAAGCAAGCAAGAAAGCCAGTTCCGTAAACTCTCTCTCAAGAATGAATCTTTCGTCTTTCAAAGCAGCGTCTTCATTTCCGACTCTCCCCTCTATCACTTTAAACGATCATGAATAAGGAGTCTTTGTTTACTGTCTTTGAATAAATAGGAGAAGGAGATAAGGTAAGTAATATCGGTGAAGGAAAGAGCTACTTACTTTCTTTTACCTCAATAAATAAGGCAAGGGCATATCGGTTCTGATTCATGAGCTGATCTTTCTATTCACTCTCATTCTTGCTTCTTTCTTACAGTCGAGTAAAAGAGTGAGTTCAGTAGTTGTTCAGTCTCTTTCTTTCATTTGTTTCGTCTTGACTTACTGTGAAGTCTCATTGTTCAGGGGGAATCCATGAATTAGCTACTGAACCTAGTGAAAGAAGAGTGAAAGAAGGATTTCAGGAGACAAGCCTATTTACCTTGTTCAATCAGTCCAATGCATGGCAGGCTGGGTTACTTACTCTCATCTTCTTTATCTGGGAAGGCAAAGAACTGACTTAACCTTAGTTTAGTGCTTACCCCATAAAATAAGGAAGGTAATCTCATCAGCCTATTTACCGAGTTCAAGAAAAGAGCTACTGTACTGAATGAACCATTTACCGAGTGAAATCAGTAATAGGAAAAGAAAAGGAGAGGAGGTTAGAGTGAAAGAAGGATTGAAGGAGAGAAGCTTACCTTGTTCTTCAATTAAAAGGGTTTCGGTTGAGTCGAATGAATCTTTCTTCTTCTTTTCTTACTGTTCCTGGTTCAATAGTTCAGGAGCGACGAAGCCACGGCCACGAGACCGAGTGAAAGACGAAATAGGAAGGAAAAGGAGTAAATAGGGAGAAGGAATCTTTCGTGTTTACAGTTCGTTCAATCAAACACCTATTCTATTTACCTCGTAAAAGAGTGAAGGAATAAAACAAAGCAAAGCTAGAACTAAGAGAGGAGCGAAGTCGAGGTTCAGTAGCTCTTATTCTTCTTTTACAGTTCAGGGAGAAGAGTGAAAGAAAGGGGCGGCTAAGACAGAGAGGAGGTAACCAATCTTTCAAGGAGCCAAGCTGTGAGACCAATAGAATAGGTGACGGAGTGAAAGAAGGGACAGTAAATTCATTAGCGGCTTTATCGAGTTAAAGAGTGAAATCTGGTTCCGGTGAAGGTTCCGAAGGAATATCTGATTCCGCCTCAATCTTTCCTTTCTCTGATTCTGCATCTTACTCAATCTTTGCTTTCTCTTCTTCTTTCATTCTCTTTCTCGTCAGGTTCAGGATTGATTTCATTCATAAGGTAAATAGGGTAAGGTGAAGGAGCTCAACAATGAAACCGACAGGGGAGGTGAAGGAGTTCAACAGCTCTCCCAAGAGGGAGAGGAGCGATGCAGCTTGACCTTAAGGGAAAGGAGTGAGACAACTCGACCGGAACGGAGAGGAGCAATGCAATGAAACCGACAGGGGAGGGGCAGGCAATGGAATTGTGAAACCGAGTTTACAAGGTGAGGGAGCGAAGACGCTCGAACATCCTTATGCACTTGGTACACTACACAACAACCCCTTAGAGTAGGGGCCAAGCAAGGCAGACAACTCATTTGTTTACAGGAGAAGGAGTAAAAGAAAGGCTAAGACAGAGAGGAGGTAGCCTTTTTGAAGGAGTGAAATCAGAGATAGTAAATGAATTAGCGCGGCTTTACTGAGTTAAAGAGTAAAATGACCTCTTTATTTAATAGGTAGAGGCGAATGAATCTTCTTCTTTACTCGACTGTCAAGCTGCTAACTCCTTCATTTATTCAAACACTTACAACTCGTTCACGTTCAATCCGGTCAGGTAATATCAGTTCCGTCTGGTTCCGGAGCTTCTCTTCCTGTTCAGGAGAATTCATCGATAGTGTTTATAGGAGAGTACGTACGTCAGTGAAATCAAGGATCAGAGAAAGACATAGTTCAACCAACCCAAGTTCAATAAGGAAAAGGTTCAGACAGGAGAAAGAAGAAATACGGACAATCTGGTTTAGTAGTGAATGAAGGCGTTTACCTCGAACAATAATGGAAGAAGGAGTTAACTTGACTTTGGTTTGACCTATTTACCTACCCTATGCTTGAATAGTTCCAGAGCTAGCTTCAGCCTATCTATTTACCGAGTAAAAGAATAGAATAGTTCAGGTGACAAACAAGCAGTGAGACAAGGAAGACCGGGCCGGGGACAAGAGAGTCTAGATAGAATGGGTGAAGGAGTTCCATCCATCAGGTTCATGTTTTCCCTTTCTTCTTTATACAGTAAGAGGGGAGAGAGAGTCAATTCATTAGCGGCTTTCGATAGTCTTGACTTACTCTTCAATCAAAGACACACCTATTCTAGAATTACCTTGTGACATCAGCTTCAGCAAATCTTTCTTCTTCGTTTCTATTCTAGCTTTCCCTCAAATATAAAGGAAGAAGATCATAGAGGTTACGGAGCGAAGCAGCTTTACCTAGTTCTCTCTAACTAAAGGGAATATCGGCTCATGAGTCAATCTTTCTCTCTCTTCGGTTACTGGATTGAATGAATTGACTCTACTGCCAATATCTAATTCTGATTCTTACCTCCACCTACTTCAAGAAGAATAGTCAGGGTTTGCGGTTCAGTCTTGACTTGTCTCAGATTCATCTTTCATTTTCTTCTTCTTCAGCTAACTAACGAAATGATGATAATTCCTCTCCCTTACTTTATAGTCTCGACGAACTACTTACTCCCTCTTCTCTACACCCTATTCAGTCAGTTAAAGAAAGAAAGATAACTCCAAATCAGGTAAATATAGTAGAGTCAAAGAAAGGTGTGGGTCTGGTACTATCGAAAAAGGTGAAGGAGTTGTACTTGTTTACGGTTGAGTCTGAGTTTACAGTGAAATCAGGGAAGGGAGATAGAAGTGAATGAGTTTTCTTGCTTTGTTTGAAGAAATAGGGACAAGGAGAGTGAGTCAAAGGTTAAGGTAATCATAGAGTCCGGCCAGGGAGGTTCATGGGCTTCTCCTTCTGTAAAGTCTCATTCATCTTGTCTTGCTTGCTCGTCAAGTTAGTAGCTTTACCTTCCCGTAATTCATCTTGTTGTTCTTGTCTTGCCTTCTCGTCAAGTTAATGAGTGAGCTTGACTAACCTTCCCATAATTCATCTTCTTCTTTCTCTTGCTTTCTATAGAGGTTAAGGTTAGTAGCTTGCTTGACCTTCCCGTAATTCATACATATCTTGTTGTCTTTCTTTACTCGAGATTAGAGGTTAGCTTGACCCTCTTTCCGTTGTTCTTGTCTTTCTCTTCGTCAAGTGAGTAGCTTGAGCTTCTTTCCATTGTTCTTTCTTGTCTTTCTCTTCGTCAGATTAGTAGGTTGACTGACTGAGCTTCTTGTAATGTAAATCTTGTTCTTCTTGTTCGGCAGATTAGATTAGTAGCTTGACTGACCTGTATGTAGTAATTTGAGTTCTTGTAGTTGTAGTTGTAGTTGTTCGTCGAATTAGATTAGTAGCTTGAGACAGACCTTCTTTCGTGTAATTCATCTTGTCTTCTTGTTCTTGTCTTGCTTTCTTTCTCCTCAGGTTAATGGGCAGCTGCTTCTTGACTGACCTTCTTGTAATTCATCTTGTTGTTCTTGTCTTTCTTTCAATAGAGGTTAGTAGCTTGACCTTCCCTCCCGTAATTCATCTCATCTTTCTTGATATGAATTCAACTGCTGACCCTTTACATGTACCCGAAGGACCGATTACAAGAAGCAAGGTTAAGAAGATTCAAGAGGCCTATACATTGCATCTTCAAAAGCTAGCTAGTGTACAGGTTGAAACAAAGACTTTTGAGCCCAAAAATCTTTATAGCATTAGCATATCAAATCAAGAAGATAATTGAGTGGCTGATATTGGAAAGTAATTAGAAGACTTGCCTTTGGTAGTCGAATTACCAATTAAGGATGGAAAGTAATTAGAAGACTTGCCTTTGGTAGTTGAATTACCAATTAAGGAAATTTATTAATGCCTTATTTGCTTCAATTTTTATTTAATAGCATTTGTAGTTGGTGCCTGAACTTTATTATGTTAGGGTTACCTTTTAGACCTATTTAAAGGCATGTAAGACTCATATTTGGGGGATTTTGTGGAATACAGAAAAAAAAACCTTGGTGTTTTCTTGATACCCTTTTGGTGTTATTCTTTTTCAAACCTTGCTTTAGGTTTGATGTTTAAACCGATTCATTGAATTAGTTTTGATCAAGCTAATTCTGGAGTGAATTGTCTTGGTATCTAAGAGTGACCATCATAGATTCCAAGTTCGATCTAAGAGTCATTCATCTTCTAACCAGCTCTTGGTTGGAATTAATCCGTTAAGTTAGCTTTCTCTGTGAACGCTTTGCAAGGAGTCTAGAAGGACCTCTAGCTTTGCAAATTCCAGCATTGTAGGCGCTTATCATTTGGTATCAGAGCATTTGGTCGACGTTCTTTGGCCACTCTAGAGGTGAAATATTTTTATTGTTATTTTTTTTGTATCAATTTTTTTTCTCTCTCAGATTATCGAAAAAAAAAAAAATCAGTTCTAAGAGAAAAAAAAATATATATTCAGTTCTTATCATTTATTTTCAAGCTCTTGATCCTTGAGATACTAGTCTTAGCTTGTTAGAATTGATCGTTGAATTGGTTATAATCAAGCTTAAAGCAAGATTGCACAAAAAAAAAAAAAAAACCAGCCTTTACATTCTTGACCTAGTACCAAAAGCCTACCTTTGAGTGTTAAACACGAGTGTCCCTGAGTGAAATTTTTGTGAGAAGTGTGGTGAGGTCCCTTGATAACAAAATGTCACATAATGGAGAAGCAGTACCACCAGTACCAGATCTTAATACAACCATTCTTCAAGCAATTCAAGGTATGATGGAAATGATGATGGAAGATAGACAAGAAAAAAGGGCGCAACAACAAAGACAAGAACGAACATTACAAGAAGATGAAGGTATAGTAGTACAAGAAAGACAAGTTGATGGTAGATGGAGAGGAAGAAATAACCATGCAACTATTATGCAACCTAGAAGGATGCAAAGAGTACATGAAGATAGAGATGGGGGAGTTAAACTCAAAATCCAGCCTTTTTGTGGAACGACAGATTCTGAGGCATACTTGCAGTGGGAAAGAAAGATAGAGCATGTGTTTGATTGCAACACCTATAGTGAAAATAAGAACATGAGACTTGCTATTGCCGAATTTACCAATCATGCTGGTGATTGGTACCAACATCTCAAATCTGAGAGAAGAAGAAAAGAGGAGGATCCAATAGAGACATGGGAAGAACTTAAAGAAGCCATGAGAAAAAGGTATGTTCCAAAACATTATGAAAGAAATTTGAAAACTAAATTGCAAGGTTTGAGGCAAGGAACAAAAAGTGTGGCGGAATATTATCAAGAGATGGAAACTATGATGGAAAGAGCAAATGTTAGAGAAGAAGAAGAAGATACCATGTCTAGATTCCTTGGAGGTTTGAATCGAGAAATTGCTCATCTTGTTGACAGAAATCCACCACCATATCTGGAAGACACGTATCATTATGCTCTCAAAATTGAAGACCAATTGAAGGAAGAAAAAGAGCATTCAAAAAGGTACACATCACGAACTAACACTTTTTCAAATTCTAAAACTTGGAACAAGGATAGTTTTGTGAATAGAAATGAATCGATGTCACCAAAAGAAAAGTTTGTGGCTGCTAAAAGAGTGGAGGCTGAGAGTTCCATTGGTAAAAAGAATGAAGCTTCAAAGATGGTAAAGGCGAAGTCTAGTTCTATTCAATGTTGGAAGTGCAAAGGGTTTGGACACATGAGCAAAGAGTGTGTTAATAAAAAAGTTATGGTCATAAGGAATGGTATACTTGATTCAGATGATGAATGTGAGGATCATGACTCACAGCTTGTGGAAGAAATCGCAGCATATGTTGATGAGTATGTTGAAGAAGGTAATTCCATATCTTTGATCACAAGAAGGGTACTCAATGTTCAAATCAAGGAAGAGAAATTTGAAGATCAAAGGGAAAACTTGTTCCACACAAGATGTTTGGTCAAAGGAAACCCATGCAGCTTGGTGATTGATAGTGGAAGTTGCACAAATGTGGTAAGCAGCTTCCTTGTAAAAAGACTTCAACTTTCTGTCCATCCCCATCCAAAACCATACAAACTTCATTGGTTAACAAACAAAGAAGAAATTAAGGTGAACTCCCAAGCTCTTATTTCTTTTACTCTTGGAAGATATAAAGATGAAGTTCTTTGTGATGTCGTACCAATGCATGCGGGGGACATCTTATTCGGCCGACCTTGGCAATATGATAGAAAGGTAACATTTGATGGTTTGATGAACAAGTATACTTTTACTTTGTGTGTGAAGAAATTTACTTTACTTCCATTGTCTCCATATGAAGTACATTGTGACCAATTGAAATTAGAGAAGAAAAGAAAAGAATATGAAGAACAACAGTGGAGAGAAGAAACTAAGGTAAAAGAGAGAGATAAGAGTGAAAAAAAGAGAAAAGTGAGGGGCAAAGGATGAGTGAAAACCAAGAGAGAAAAAAAAAATGATTTTGAAGAAAAGAGAGAAAATGTGAGTTTGGTAATAAGAATGGAAAAATGAGGAATATGTTAGCCCAAGAACCAAAATTTGTACTTATGTGCAAAGGAATGTGTTTAGCAATGGAACAAAAAACTGATGATGCTTTGCCAAGTGCTTTTAAGTCTCTTTTGCAGGAATTCAATGACATATTTCCACATGAAGATGCATGTACGGGGTTACCCCCTCTAAGAGGGATTGAACACCAAATTGACTTCGTACCTGGGGCAACTCTTCCAAATATGGCTGCCTATAGGACCAATCCCACCGAGACTAAGGAGATTCAGAGACAAGTGGAAGAACTCATGGATAAAGGATATGTTAGAGAAAGCATGAGTCCTTGTTCGGTTCCTGTGATTTTGGTACCCAAGAAAGATGGCACGTGGAGGATGTGTGTTGATTGTCGAGCCATCAACAAGATCACGGTAAAGTATCGACACCCTATTCCTAGATTGGATGACATGTTGGATGAATTATATGGTGCTAATCTGTTTTCAAAAATAGATCTTAAAAGTGGTTATCATCAAATTCGAATGAATGCGGGAGATGAGTGGAAAACGGCTTTCAAAACAAAGTTTGGGCTTTATGAGTGGCTCGTTATGCCATTTGGCCTTACAAATGCACCAAGTACTTTTATGAGGCTAATGAATCATGTTTTGAGAGACTATATTGGAAAATTTGTTGTTGTATACTTTGATGATATCCTTGTTTACTCAAAAAGCTTGAATGATCATATTTTGCACGTTAAGAAAATTTTGTTTATACTTAGAGAAGAGAAGCTTTATGCCAACTTCAAAAAGTGCAGTTTTTGTCTAGACCAAGTCAACTTCCTAGGGTTCTTAGTTGGAAAGAAGGGAGTACAAGTTGATGAAGAAAAGGTAAAAGCTATTAGAGAATGGCCAACACCCACAAATGCAATCGAGGTAAGATCTTTTCATGGTTTGGCTAGTTTCTATACGAGATTCATTAAGGATTTCAGTAGTATAGCATCACCATTGAATGAACTTGTTAAAAAGCATGTGAAATTTGAATGGAAGGAAAAACAAGAGAATGCATTCAATGAATTGAAAGATAAATTAACCAATGCACCTTGTCTTGCTTTACCTAACTTTGATAAATCTTTTGAAATTGAATGGGATGCAAGTGGGATATGCATAGGGGCTGTTTTAATGCAGGAAAAAAGGCCAATCATGTTCTTTAGTGAAAAGCTTAATGGAGCACAACTCAACTATCCGACTTATGACAAAGAGTTATATGCACTTGTGAGGGCTTTGCAAGTTTGGCAACATTATTTGTGGCCAAAAGAGTTTGTTATTCATACGGACCATGAAAGTTTGAAGCACCTCAAAAGCCAAACAAAGCTAAATAGGAGACATGCTAAATGGGTGGAAGTCATTGAGACGTTTCCTTATGTAATCCATTACAAAAAGGGGAAGAATAATGTGGTTGCAGATGCATTATCAAGAAGGTATGCTTTATTTTCTTCCTTTACTGCAAAAATTCTTGGTTTTAAACACATGATTGAATTGTACAAAGTTGAAAAATCTGAATTTTATGATGTGTATATGCAATGTTTAGAAGGGAAACATGTGCAAGATCATATGGTGTTCAATGATATGCTTTTTAGGAAGGGTAAACTTTGTATCCCTAGATGTTCTATTCGAGAGTTACTTGTGAAGGAGGCTCATTGGGGAGGACTTATGGGACATTTTGGAGAATTTAAAACATATAGCATGTTGTGTGAACATTTTTATTGGTTGAAAATGAGGAAAGATGTGAACAAAGTATGCAAGCAATGTTTTAAATGTAAGGAGGCTAAGTCTAAGACACAACCACATGGTCTTTACACACCTTTAGATGTTCCTAGTGAACCATGGGTTGACATTAGCATGGATTTTGTTCTAGGATTACCAAAGACTAGAAGACACCATGATAGCATTTTTGTGGTGGTTGATAGGTTTAGTAAGATGGCACATTTCATTCCATGTAACAAAACAGATGATGCTACCAATATAGCTAATCTATTCTTTAAGGAAGTGGTTAGATTGCATGGTATTCCTAAAATCATTGTTAGTGACAGGGATGTAAAATTTTTAAGCCATTTTTGGAAGGTTTTGTGGGGGAAAGTTGGGAACTAAGCTTCTATTTTCTACAACATGTCACCCCCAAACCGATGGACAAACTGAGGTCGTTAATAGAACATTAGGAGCCTTACTTAGGTCACTAATTTCTAAAAATCTTAAGTCTTGGGAAGAGACTCTACCTTTTGTGGAATTTGCATACAATAGAGCATTACATAGTACCACTCAGTGTTCACCGTTTGAGGTTGTGTATGGATTTAATCCTTTAACTCCTCTAGATTTATCGCCTTTGCCACCTAATATGTTTGCTAATGATGCAGCTTTTTCAAGAGCCGAATACATAAAAAAAATTCACAAAGACATAAAAGAAAGAATTGAAAACAAAAATAAAAAACTAGTCACGCGCAAGAACCAAGGAAGAACGAAATTGATTTTTAAACAAGGTGACTGGGTTTGGGTCCATCTACGAAAGGAAAGGTTTCCAAGTCAGAGAAAGTCAAAACTTCAACCAAGAGGAGATGGTCCTTTTCAAGTACTAGAGCGGATCAATGACAATGCATACAAGCTAGATCTCAGAGGTGAGTACAATGTAAGTTTAACTTTTAATGTGGCTGATTTGACTCCATTTGATGTAGGGAATGAAGACCTTGATTTGAGGACAAATCCTTTTAAAGAAAGGGAGGATGATATGAATTCAAATGCTGGCCGTTTGCATGTACCCGAAGGACCAATTACAAGAAGCAAGGTTAAGAAGATTCAAGAGGCCTATACATTGCATCTTCAAAAGCTAGCTAGTGTACAGGTTGAAACAAAGACTTTTGAGCCCAAAAATCCTTATAGCATTAGCATATCAAATCAAGAAGATAATAGAGTGGCTGATATTGGAAAGTAATTAGAAGACTTGCCTTTGGTAGTCGAGTTACCAATTAAGGATGGAAAGTAATTAGAAGACTTGCCTTTGGTAGTTGAATTACCAATTAAGGAAATTTATTAATGCCTTATTTGCTTCAATTTTTATTTAATAGCATTTGTAGTTGGTGGCTGAACTTTATTATGTTAGGGTTACCTTTTAGACCTATTTAAAGGCATGTGAGACTCATGTTTGGGGGATTTTGTGGAATACAGAAAAAAAACCTTTGTGTTTTCTTGATACCCTTTTGGTGTTATTCTTTTTCAAACCTTGCTTTAGGTTTTATGTTTAAACCGATTCATTGAATTAGTTTTGATCAAGCTAATTCTGGAGTGAATTGTCTTGGTATCTAAGAGTGACCATCATAGATTCCAAGTTCGATCTAAGAGTCATTCATCTTCTAACCAACTCTTGGTTGGAATCAATCCGTTAAGTTAGCTTTCTCTGTGAACGTTTTGCAAGGAGTCTAGAAGGACCTCTAGCTTTGCAAATTCCAGCATTGTAGGCGCTTATCATTTCTTCTTCTCTTTCTCCTTCGGTTAGAGGATTGAAGATAAATAGGTTCTCGTCAGGGAATAGAATATCGCTTGTAGGCAGTAGAGCTTAATGAGTAGGGAACAGGCAGTTGGAAGTGTAATGTAAGTAGAGAGAAGTAGGAGAGTAGGTAGGAAGTTCAAGTATAGAGTACGGAATAGGTAAAAGTAGGTAGGGAGTTGGAAGTCTAAGTATAGAGTTGTAAGTGAAAGTAGAGTAGGCAGTAGTAAGTTCAAGTATAGAGGGAGTTGTAAGTTCAAGTAGAGAGTAGAGAATGGTTTCAGGTTACGGGGAAGTAGCTAGCTAGCTTGCGGTTGAGTCTTTCCTTCCTTAAATCCTACTATCCTACTTCAGTCTTGACTTTCTTTTCTCTTTCTCATTTTCTGAGTTCAGACTTTCAACACTTGCGCTAAGGTAAATCAGGGAAGTATAGTTATTGAGTGAAGTAGAATGAATCGGCTTTCCTTTCAACACTTCCTCCCCTCAAACACTGGAAAGGTAAAGAAAGCAGAGGATAGGGCAAGGAGCAAAGCAATTAATATCTTACCGACAGTAAAGGGAATGGAGAGAGAAAAGTCATAGTTGGATACGAGGAGCCAAGCAGCGAGACGAGAATAGCTCAGAGGGGTGAAGAAGAGCGACAAAGGAAGAAGAGGGTCAGGATCAAGAATCAATCAATCAATAGGTTCAGTAGTTCACGATCATTAATAAGAAGGAGTCTTTGTTTACAGTTCAGGGAAGAAGACATGAAACAGAGAGAGTTTAAGAGCGGCTAAGACATGAAACGGAGAGAGTTGTGGCTAAGACATGAAACAGACAGAGAGAGTTTACGAGCGGCTAAGACATGAAACCGACGAGAAGATCAGAAGGGCTAGCAATTCCATTATGAGACCGGGAGTCAACTCTCATTCATAAGTAGGAAGGCAAGACTCCTGGTCCGGTTCAGAGGTTGATTCTTCTTTTCATCTTTTCAAAAGGTAAACTCTAACTCTAAGCTTTCTTTCCTTTGATTTGAGAAAGGTAAACTCTAACTCTAAGCTTTTTTCTTTCCATTTCTTCTTTCACTGTACAAGGATAGGATAGTCTCAAACAAAGGGTTGGTTTCGCTTTCTTCTTCTTCTTTTCTACTAAAGGTAAGGCGGGGAAGGAGCTTTGCTTAATCTCATTTACTCGCGTAAAGGACTGATTCCTCTTCTCTTCTTTACCATTCTCCTCAGGTTCTTCTGTAGGCAGGTTCTGATTCTAGCTTTTGACTTACCTAGTTCAACCAACCCACCTCAAGAATCCGTACAAAGAAGGGGGGCAGGCAGCAGTTAGTTTGTCATTTCTCTTTAGGTTATCTTTATAGTTATTATCTCTAGTTATCTCTCTTATCTCTCTCTTTCTTGAAGACAGAAAGAGGTTATCCTTCTTATTACAATACATTCTTTAACTTAAGGATAAGGCTTCTTTACTGACTCTGTCTGACTGTTCTCTCTCAGGCAAGAAGCAAGCAAGCAAGCAAGTTCCTTCCAACACACCAAGCAAGAAAGCGAAAACTATATAATAGTAATAGTAGTCCTGCCTGTCCCGTAAACTCTGACGAATAAGGAGTTGTTGAGTCGAGACTGACTGTTCACTCGTCTTAATCTTTAGGTCAGTGAATTGACGCCTGCCTATTCCATTCCAACCAAGCAAGCAAGCAGTTCATTCAAGCCAGCCTAGCCCGTTCCTTCCAACCAAGTAGTGAAAGCCAGCCTATTCCGTTCCTTCCAACCAAGCAAGCAGTGAAAGCCAGCCTAGCCCCTAAACTCTTTTTTTGCTTCGTCTTTACTTGAGTCGGGAAGGGAATCCGTACTACTAGGGGGCAGGCAGCAGTTAGTTATTTATCTTTCTTTCGATAGGGAAGGCTTGACTCTTTCTTGACAATCAATTCATTCTCTAATTACGCTTCGCTCTCCCTTCTTTCTTTGACTGTAAACTCAGACAGACAAGGTTTAGGCAGGGGAAGGAACAGTTAAGCCAGCCAGAGCAGTTAAGACAAGACGGAACAGAGCTGTTATGCCAGAGCAGGTAAGTTTGAGTAGTTAAGCCAGAGCTGTTAAGCCAGAGCAAGTAAGTTTAATTGATTGATTCGAAACACTATGAAGCAGCCTGTAAAGAAAGGTTAGCTTGACTTACCTCCTTAAGGGAATATCGTCAAAGAAAAGGGCGGGCGCAGGTTCAGTCTTGAAAAGCAGCTAACTCCGGAATTTCTTCTTTCACACAGTAAAGGATCTAATTTCTCTTTAGTAGAGTCTTACTCAGAGGGAATAAATAGCAGCAGCGTATAGGGGGAAAGAAAGGATTTTGGTTGACTTAATTTAATGATCAGTTTACCTAGGGAAAGAAGAAATAGCTTCGGAGAAAGAATCACAATACAATCAGTAGTTCGGCAGAAGGAATAAGGAGTTTACCTGATTTACTGTTCAAGAATAGAATAGAATAACTCACACAATCACAAGAATTAAGTAAGGAGAAAGATCAGAGACAAAACTAAGATTCCCCAGCCAGTTGACAGTTTCGGAAAGAACAAAGAACAGTAGTTCAACTCGAGCGAGCGGGCACAAACACCTTTGACCTCGGGGAGTCAGTTCCGGAAGTAGTGATTGGATTGAGAGCAGTGATTGGATTGAGTTTAGTGATTGGATTGAGTTTACATACAGAGTGAAAGAATAGTTAAAGAAAGAAAAGGAGCAAAGAAGCGGCTCGACTGTAAAGGAGAGGAGTGAAAGAGCTCGACCGATGATAGGTGAATGAGCTTGAGAGAGAGTCTCCCCTCTTTCAAACAAAGACTGTAAACTTAGATAAGATAGTCGTTCAGTAGTGAAGGAATCCTGAGTTGACTCTCGACTCTACCTTGCCGAACTGTAAAGCAGAAGAAAGATAAAGGAGTAGATACGTGATTGAGCAGCAGCAGGAGTTCTCTTTCATCTGGCTTTAGGCTTTCCAACAGTAAAGAAAGGCTATTAGGATAGGTTAGGTTACATACAGAGTGCAAAGAGAATAGAATGGAATGCTGCTCTCTCTTTGATAAAGTGTAGGAGTGAAGGAGAATTCATAGAATATGCATGCGAGAACGAGGTAAGGCAAGCAAAGAGTCAAAGAAGTCAAAGGTTAATTAGTTTACCAATCAAGTACATTAGAAGAATAAATAGGCAGTAGGAGTCAAAGAAGCCAGGCAGGCAGGCAGCAGAGAATGAATCGGAAGCTCAACGGTCAGTAGTTTTGAGGTTACACAGTGTGAAAGAGTATTTGAATAACATAGAACATAGTAGGGAAGGGCAAGGAGCAAACAAAGCCATGAGACAAGAATAGTCGGCGAATGAGTGAAAGAAGGTTAAGGTGCAGGTTCTTCAATCAAACAAATAGCTTTACCTTTTGAAAGAAGAATAGTTCCCTTTCGTCTTGACTTACTTAAACATGACTCAAAAGAAGAAGAAGAGTAATATAGGTAGGTTCCAGATTGAATTAATAAGGTGTAAATAGCAGAAGGAGAAGGAGAATGAATAAGGGGATTGATCTTTCATTTCATTCCTTTACTTACTGAAGGTCAGGTCAGATAGGTTACGGAGCGAAGACTCAGACAACGGTTCAGGAGAAAGACAACTACTAGTTACTTACCTCGTTCAATCAGGGGCAGAAATAGTACAGGCAATGGAATTGAATCACTTTCATCAGTTCAAGGAGTGAAGCTGACAGACCGAGGTTCCGGGGAAAGACTAACTACTACTACCATTTACTGAGTGAAAGATAATGATAGGAGCGCAGACGAAGAAGACAGAGTTGGAAGTGTAAGTAGAGTAGGCAGTAGGAAGTCAAAGTAGGCAGGCAGTAGAGAGTTGGAAGTGTAAGAAGGGTCAGGGACAGTAGCTAGCTTTCTCTTTCGTCTTGACTTGTGAAAGAAAGTCAGTGCGTGAATGAAGTAGTTATTGAGAATGAAGTAGCTGACGAAGAGGAAAGGGAAGAAGCAGCTTTACACCTTAATCAGTTGAATGAGAATCTTGTAATGAATACCTTCTTTAGGCTAAGGAACGAGTTTAGTCTTAACTTGTGAAAAGAAGAAGAGTTAGACAAACAGGTTACGGAACTCAAACTCAGACAGAGGTGAAGAAGAAAGAAAAAGGTGAAGCAGCCAAGCTTACAGACAGAGGGGAAGGGGAATACTCGCATTTACTTACCCGGAGTGACATCAGGGGCAGAAGTACATAGTATACAGGCAATGTAATAAAATCACTTCAATCAGTTCAAGGAGCCAAGCTGACAGACAGAGAGAGCGCCAGGGGAAAGAAAGACTAAATACTATACCACTTACCTCCTTCAAGATAATGGGGGAATTAGTAAAGGCCAGCAGACTCAGAAGACAGAGTTGTTGGAAGTGAAAGAGGCCATGAATTAGCTGTAGCTTGCTTTATCAATAGAATGAATAGATGAATCAGGTTGAGCGGAAATTACTCTAAATTGTAACCCACCCAAAATTTACAATAACTCTAAATTACTCTAAATTGTTTTATGGCCATAATTAGCCATTATGTAAATGTAACCGAAATTAAATAAAAAGTATTAAAATACAATAACTCTAAATTACTCTAAATTGTAACCCACCCAAAATTTACAACAATCAAACTTCTTTCTTCTTCAATGTAGCATGAATTGAAACATCTTTTGATAATTTTGACAAACCTTTTCTTCACATCTTCATTGAAGTATATTGTATGATTGATGTCTCTTGGTTCTATCACTATACTTTATAGTTATCTTGTTTATAGCCCTACAATCAACACACATACGCCAAGAACCATCTTTCTTAGGTACAAGAATAACTGGAACAGAACAAGGACTCAAACTTTCACGTACATACCCTTTAGCAAGGAGTTCACTTACTTGCCTTTGTATCTCTTCAGCCTCCTTTGGATTAGTCCTATCTACTGGTTGGTTTGGAATGGGTGCGCCAGGAATGAAGTCAATCTTGTGTTCAATCCCTCTAAGTGGTGGCAAACTACTAGGCATCTCCTCAGAAAATAATTCTTCAAACTCTTGCAAAAGCACAACAAAATCACTAGGCAAAGAAGGGTTAGAGAGCAAAACATTCCTAGCCTCACTTGATCTAACATACAAGCTTACTGATTTGGCTTTTCTCTCTTTTTTTTTCTCTAGGCTAAGTGTTACTCTCTTGCTTTTCACTCAAGCTCATTTTTTCACTTGATTCTTTTTCAATCTCTGCTTTTGCATCAGCCTCTTGCCTTTTCTTTTCAAGTTTGCAATGATCAATAAATACATCTTTTGGAGACAATGGAACAAGAGTAGTTTTTCTACCATTGTGAGAAAAAGAGTATCGATTTGCATACCCATCATACATTACCCGACGATCAAATTGTCATGGCCTCCCCAGTAGTAAATCTCCAACATGCATGGATACAACATCACATAAAACATCATCAACATATTTTCCAATAGTAAATGAAACAAGAGTTTGTTGAGTTACCCGTACTTCCCCATAATCATTCAACCATTGAAGCTTGTAGGGTCTTGGATGTGGTTGTGTCTTTAAATTAAGTCTTTTGACCAGAATGGAACTCACAACATTGGTGCAACTACCGCTATCAATGACAACACTACAAGGTACAGATTGAACAAGACAACGAGTTTGAAACAAGTTCTCTCTTTGGTCTAGGCTGTCCTCCTTAATGTGGGTGTTTAGAGCTCGTCGAGTAACCAAAGATATATGTGTAGGGTCCTCTTCGCTAAACTCCTCACTCTCATCAGTTTCCTCATTTATGTCGTCATGTGCCTCGTCATCCGTAACAATTTCTCCCTCCTTGATGGTCCTAATTCTTGCATTTGGGCAATCTCTATTATAGTGTCCTACCCCTTGACATCTCCAACACTTTAAATCCCTATTTCGAACATTAGACTTTTCTACTTTTTCTTTCCCTATTCTAGAACTCTCGCCTTCCTCAAATTTAGCTTGAGGCTTCTCATTAATCTCTGGATTTCTATGCTTAATCAATGTTCTTACTATCCTTTTTCCATGTAGAAGTAGAATTGGAAAAAGTTTTAGAAGAATACCGTTGAGACCTTCTTTGGATTTGTCTCTCGATCTTAATTGCAATGTGCAACAACTCCTCAATATTAGAATAAGGCTGTAAATCAGTCTTGTCTGCAATCTCTGTGTTTAACCCATTAAGAAACCGCGTCATGAGAGCCTCCATGTCCTCATCGAGATCAAGTCGATCCATCAATGTATCCATCTCCTTGTAATAATCTTCCACAGACTTGCGTCCTTGTTTCAATGCTTGAAGCTTTTGCGCCATGTCCCGTTGAAAATATTGTGGAACAAAACGCTTCCTCATGGACTCTTTGAACTCGTACCATGAATCAATTGGTGCTTCAAGGTTTCTTCTCCTACTTGACATCAATTTATCCCACCAAATTTGAGCATATTGTTTGAATTGAGCAATGCATAACAGTACCTTCTTTTTATCACTAAAATTATGACAGTTGAACACCGACTCCACCGTTTTCTCCCATTGAAGGTACTCCTCTAGATCGGTTTTGCCATAAAACTTGAAAAGTTTTAGTTTGCCAAGAGATAAGGCTAGAATTAGATTACCTCTTACGATCGAAGATCTAGAAGCAAGATTTGGAAACCTTGTTCTAAATTGAGTCACTCCACAATCTAACTTGATCAAAGCTTGATTGAATGGCTCGGGTGCAATTCTACCACAAGAATTTCTTGAAACTTAGAAATGACAAATATGATGCTCGTATTTCTAAGGGAAACGTCTCAAATTTAGATCTGAATTACATTCATCCACGAATCTGAATTTTACATCACATATTGTGGGTATTTATAGTCTCCCGACAAAAGACGTTTGTGGACGGTATGTATTCTAGATTTTTGTGGACGAGATTTATTCCCGATCCCCATTAATCTCCACAAAGAATAAGTCAAATTGACCATTTAACTTTTACATAATTTATGAAATTAAACATAGTTTTTCTTAACAAATGTTGATATGCTTGAGTGGCTAATGTGATAGACTTGAAATCAATTGAGCTTTTTGTGCGTAGGTTCGAATTCTGTTGTTGACATATTTTTTTGAATCTTCCTGCCAATAGTCCATTTGGAACACCGTGATTCTTATCATCTTCTCCCTCTTCAGAAGGATTCGTCCTCGAATCAGAAAAAATCATCACCTTCTTTCCGTCACCTCCTTTTGATTGTTTTGATCAAAGCATGCTTCACTCACAAAAATATTAGAAGGATCACCTTCTTTCCGTCACCTCCTTTTGAAATGTTTTGATCAACCGTGATTCTTATCATCTTCTCCCTCTTCAGAAGGATTCGTCCTCGAATCAGAAAAAATCATCACCTTCTTTCCGTCACCTCCTTTTGATTGTTTTGATCAAATCTGCATGCTTCACTCACAAAAATATTAGAAGGATCACCTTCTTTCCGTCACCTCCTTTTGAAATGTTTTGATCAAATCTGCATGCTTCACTCACAAAAATATTAGAAGGAAATTAGTAGGAATAGGAAGAAAATGAACTGTATTAAATCCATAAACTACTTTCTTAAAGAATAAGTTAGCACTGCATCATCCATAAATCTATCTGCCACATGCTTCATCTTCGGCCAACAAAAGTGTTTATGCAACATCTTATAAACTTTATTAATCGTAAGATGTCCCATTAAGGCACCACCATATGCTTCTCTCAAAAACAAATCTTTTATAGAGCATTTAGGAATACAAAGCATACTCTTAGTAATTAAAAATTTATGAAACACATAATAATCATCCACCACTTTTTTTGCAAGACAAGATGCATAAATAGTTCTAAAGTCTTGGTCATCTCTATATAATTCAATAATATGCTCAACTCCAAGAATTTTTGAAGTAAGAGAAGTAAAGAGATCATACCTTTTAGATAACACATGAGCTACTGTATTATCCTTACCTTGCTTATACTTGATGACATACGAAAATGTTTCAATAAATTCTACCCACTTTGGATGTCTACGGTTCAGTTTGCTTTGACCCTTCACATACTTCAAGCTTTCATGATCAAAATGGATCACAAATTCTCTAGGCCATAAATAGTGTTGCCACACATGAAATATATGAACTAAAGCAAATAATTCTTTATCATAGATAGTATATTTCAATGTTGGCCCACTTATGCCCAAACCACATACAT
Organism: Cucurbita pepo subsp. pepo; assembly: GCF_057944985.1. NCBI lineage: Eukaryota > Viridiplantae > Streptophyta > Magnoliopsida > Cucurbitales > Cucurbitaceae > Cucurbita > Cucurbita pepo. The sequence goes on along the minus strand of NC_141800.1, from coordinate 9,660,108 downwards.
CACATTCACACATGAAATATATGAACTAAAGTGATAAGATAAGGAATCAACTACAAGGGGGGTAAGATTCGGATTACCTTGTTGATCGAATATCTCAAGGCAAGAACACTTGATTGAGATTCGAATCACTCCACAAGCAAGATCGATCATGTCTAGCTTGAATGATTCTTGTTGATCAAATATCTCAACGCAAGAACACTTGCTTGAGATTCGAATCACTCCACAAGCAAGATTGATCATGTCAAGCTTGAATGATTCTACATGCAACCTAAACTACATAGAATTGCAAAGAAACTTAGCCATTGGCTAAAGAAAGCACAAATGCTTCTTTTAATATATTTTCCAAGTCTACCTTACAAATACAACATACATGGCTTTATATAGCCTCAAAATGAAACTATTAAAGGCATTCCAAAAGTTGTAACATTCATACTTAATGGCCATAATTAGCCATTATGTAAATGTAACCTAAAGTAAATAAAATGTCTTAAAATACAATAACTCTAAATTACTCTAAATTGTAACCCACCCAAAATTTATAACCATCAAACTTCATTCCTCTTCAATGTGACATGAATTGCAACCTCTTTTGATAATTTTGACAACATTTTCTTCACATCTTCATTGAAGTATATTGTATGAATGATGTCTCTTGGTTCATATCATAAAGCAAATAATTCTTTATCATAGATAGTATATTTCAATGTTGGCCCACTTATGCCCAAACCACATACATCACATTCAATTTCAATAGTTTAATCAAATCTAGCCAAAACAAATAATGGTTTGCTTAATTTCTTCCTAAGAAAATTGGATGCATTCTCTTGCATTTCTCCCCATTTAAAAACAACATTCTTTTTCACTAAGCCATTCAATAGTTCAGTTATGGTTCTAAAATCATTTATAAATCTCTTATAGAGGTTAGCTAACTCATGAAAACTCCGAACTTTACGTGTACTCTTTGGTGTTGGAAAATCCATAATGAATTTAACTTTGTCTCTATCTAATGCTATTCTACTTTTATCAACTATGAAGCCAATAGAGTGATTTTTTTCCATGCAGAAACTACCCTTATTAAAATTAAATTTCTCTTTTCTATGTGTAACCAAAACTAATTTAACATGCTCCCATGCTCAAGCAAAATCTTCAAATAAATTATAATATCATCAATATAAACAAGAACCTGTTTTCTCATATATTTTCTCAAAACATTATATATTAAGCGCATTGGTGTACTAGGAGCATTAGTTAACCTAAAAGGCATAACAAGCCATTCATACAATCCAAACATAATATTGAAAGTTGTTTTCCATTCATCTCCAACATGCATTCTAATTTGATGATATCCAGATTTCAAAATAATTTTTATAAATAGTCACGAATCATGCAATAAATCAAGCATATTGTCTAACCTAATATGATGTTGATACTTTACCATGATTTTGTTGATGACTCTATTATCTATGCATATGCGCCAAGTTTCATCTTTCTTTGGCACCAATAAGTCTCATATAGAACATGGACTCAAACTTTCTCGTACATAGTCCTTCTCCATGAGCTCCTCCACTTGCCTTTGAATTTCTTTTGTGTCGGTTGGATTGACCCGATAAGCTGGCTTATAAGAAATGACAGTCCTTGGAATGAAGTCTATTTTATGTTCAGTACCTCTAATGGGAGGTATTTTTTTATCTTGAAACATGTCTTCAAATTCCTGTAAAAGAGATTGAAAAATACTAGGTAAAAGCCAAGTTGTTATAGCTAGAGACCAAAAATCCTCCATTGTACATGAGTACAAAGATCGATTTTGTGAAAACCTTCTCACCTCTCCAACTGTAGCCATATAACTCTCTCTATTCCTTTTTTCTTCAATTTCATCTCTTTTTTCATTCTTCTTTTTTTCTCTTTGATTTTTCTCTCTTTTTTCACTCAACTCTTGTTTTTCTTTTAACTTTTTTCCTCAAACTCTTTCTTTCCCCGTGTATATATATATATATATATATATAGTCAAATTAAATACCATACAATTACTTGTATGCACCTATTGAAAAAGTTGTGAAAATTTATTTTATTTAAAGGCCTTTATGACCGCAAATCATTTAATTATTGATGGAAATTTTAAAATTGTAAACAACTCATTTAATAAATTTTTAAAGCCCTAGGTGAGAGCTGATCTTCTATATATTGACGAGAATTTTAAAATTATAAATGATTTTTTATTTACTATGAATAGAATAATGTGAACACACTTACCAAAGGTAATGTCACTCTAACTTTCTTGCCTGGTTTATTTAAATGTATATATAATATGTTTAGTGAGACCATGCATTCTTGATTTGAATCTAAGATATGATATGTTATTTAGGTGAAATTTTTTTTTATCTCTCTTGGAGTGAAAATTTTGAATGACAAATTTTCCAAACCAAGAATTTCATAAACTTGGAAATGAAGAATAACCTCGTAGAATACTTACAAATGATAAGGTCCCCAACAAAAATTAACCATGGTATGCTTGACATGGATTTGTTCATGTCTATTGGTGCCAGGTTGGAGTCCTTGACATTGCCAGAAAGCTTTGACCGATGCATCAATGATAGTGTCTCGACATAAGGGTTATCATATCCCAACTAATTAGTTTGAAGACATTGTTCAAATTTTAAAATTTTGAGAATCAAATTTGATTAGAATTGAACATTTTATCTCAGAAAAAGATAACGATCGTTTTTATTCATAAAATTATTTATTGGAATTGAATGAAAGTCACATTTACATCACTTCTAATGATACATTAATTTGAAGGCATTGAGATTTTTTAGTGTTACATCATTTCCAACGATACATTAATTTGAAGGCATTGAGAGATCAAGATACAAGTGAATACCTTGGTCTCCATCTACCCAAGTGCAGTTACGATGAACGCATTGATCACTAAACAAGTTCCCTTTATCTGTCCAGAAAACATCACCGGTAACTTGTCCATATTTACTGCTAAAATGGCACCAAAACAATGTAGAACGCCAAAACTTTTCTTAAAAACTCCAGTTGTAATTATCTCCGATGCGGCATGCTCACCCTGATTGATAAGATAAGGAATCAACTACAAGGGGAATAAGATTTAGATTACCTTGTTGATCGAATATCTCAAGGCAAGAAGAACACTTGATTGAGATTCGAATCACTCCACAAGCAAGATCGATCATGTCTAGCTTGAATGATTCTTGTTGATCAAATTTCTCAAATACTTGTTTGAGATTCGAATCACTCCACAAGCAAGATTGATCATGTCGAGCTTGAATGATTCTACATGCAACCTAAACTACATAGAATTGCAAAGAAACTTAGTCATTGGCTAAAGAAAGCACAAATGCTTCTTTTAATATATTTTCCAAGTCTACCTTACTAAATACAACATACATGGCTTTAATATAGCCTCAAAATGAAACTATTAAAGACATACCAAAAGTTGTAACATTCATACTTCATGACCATAATTAGCCATTATGTAAATGTAACCTAAAGTAAATAAAAAGTCTTAAAATACAATAACTCTAAATTATTCTAAATTGTAACCCACCCAAAATTTACAACAATCAAACTTCATTCTTCTTCAATGTAGCATGAATTGAAACATCTTTTGATAATTTTGACAACCTTTTCTTCACATCTTCATTGAAGTATATTACATGATTGATGTCTCTTGGTTCATATCACTGATCATCATCCTTTGATTTGCAATGAACAATTAGAGATTAAGCAGTCATCTCATTTAATGTCACTTGCCGTTGGGTGGAACTTCATCATATTGTTCGATGTCAAACCAACCAACACGATTAAACAGAATATGCTTAGAGACTTCATTTTCTTCTTGAAGATTGCTTACCTTTTTTTTAAAACATATTTGGATTCTATCTCATATATATATATCCAAATTGAGGCCATGCATAGTTATATTTTAACCACACTAAAGTGTGCTGTAAATTTTGGTTATTAACGCATATCACAGGGAGTAAAAGTTAAAAGTTAAGGTAACCGATTTGTCTTACCTAAATCATTTAAATATATGATTAAATATTTTAAAATGAAGTTGTTGGCTTTGAATATTGTGGTCACAAATATAATTATATAGTATATACTGTTATAATCATGATATGGATTTATAGGTAAAATTGTAATTAAAATTTTATTTTTATGATTGTTATGGTTTTGTACCTAAAAAATATATGATTTGAACATTTCTAGATACTTCTATCGAAAAACACATTTTCGACAAAAAAAAATAATAATAAATAATGTTGGCCTTTGCATCGGTAGAACCTTGTGAGAGAAGAGGTCATATGCCGACACAAGAAACAATCACATTTGTTAGCGACATACCGGAAGCATTGTCGTACATAGCTTTTGTCGACGTCTTATACCTTGCTTCAACGAAGGTCTCTATTGACGCATCTATGAGAACGCTTCGATAGAAAGTGACCTCATATATTATCATGATTATTGTTAGGATCGATACCAGTTGTTAGGATCGCACAACAACGCACACGCTCGATCTAGATGAACACAAAGAATGGGATAGAGAAAAGTTGCAAGGAGAACTCTGGCTAAAAGGATTTTTTATTGATGACTTCAGGCATGTACAACAAGAGAGTACAGAGAATAGAAAGTACATTTCAAAGCTTTACTGGACGGGATATATATATGGTTCAGTCTACTAAATATAGCTTTACCAGATTTAACCATCTACTATATATAGCTATGTACCATATATAGCTTTACCGGAAATAGCTTCACCATATATGGCTTTACCAAATATAGATTTACCGGATATAGCCATTGACCAAGCTATAAATACAGGGAGCAGACTCCATAACTCAACAGATTATTACTTAATAATGGATAGAAAGTACAACTTATCGCTATTAAGTCGAACATGAGAAGTTTTGATGAACGAGAGCTCTTTGTAAATTGTGGTGCATTATACGTCGTATCACTATTACCCTTTTTATTTCAATAAATATTAAAGAGATGAATCTTGAACCATAAAAAAGTAACAAGTATCTTTATTCGTAGCTTAGGATGGAGGAGATAATGCAATTGAAGAATTGATTACATCATTTCCAATGATACATTAAGTTGTTGGTGTTGGTAGGATTATAATGCAAGGAAATTCCTTGGTCTCCTGTCGTCCAAATGCAGTTATGATCAACACATTGATCAGTAAGCCAACTTTGTTTTTCGGGCCAGAAAACATCACCAGTAGCTTGGCCATGTTTGCTGCTAAAATTGCACCAAAACAATGCTGTTTGCAAAAGATATTCTTTAAAGCTCCAGTTGTGATTGCCTCCGGCATTGACGACATGCTCACCCAAATCGTTATCTTTCGACTTGCAGTGAACAACCAGAGTTGAATCCTTCATCGAATTCAAAATGGTCACTTGCCAATGGGACATACAGGTTGCATCTTGGATGCTGACAGTCTAGTTTGCATCTTAGATGTTGTTAAACATGACTTAATCATATTGTTTGGTTCCAAAGCAATCAATAGGATTAAACAAAATATGCGTAGAGACTTCATTTTCTTCTCGAAGATCGCCCACCCTTTTTTTTAAATGTCTTTGGATTCTATATCTTATATATACATACGTATAGCCAAATTGAGGTGGTAGGTAGTTAATTTTTAACCACAATTAGTTAAAAGTGTGTTGTAAAAGGTACGGTCACCTAAACTTTCTTAATTCGGCACGTTCATTATTTTGAAAAACCTTGAAACAATCACAATATTATTTTATTCACAAAATTTGTAAATTGAAGAAAAATATCAAAGAAATCATATTTAAATTTTAAAGGGTAAAGCCAACTGAATCGAGAATAATCATCATTAAGAATAACATAGTAAAGAAAACCCAAATTGGTTTTGATGGGGAAGGACCCCAAAGATCACAATAAATAAGATCTAATTTGTTAGATGACCTACTTTCATTGCGGGAATAAAGCAATCAATGACTTTTCGCAAGCTGCCAAATACTACAAAATGCTCACCTTATGGAAGCCTTCGCAAGCTGCCAAGTACTACAAAAGGCTTCAGCAAGGCCAAGAATGTACCGTTGGTTGCAGCAGTTAGCATAATGGCCCTCCGTTCGACATATTTCACAACGAGGTGGTCGACAACCGTGACCTGAGTTTGTTTGTCCTCGGTTGGAAGAGTTTTTTTTGTGGGAATAACAACAACCTCGCTGGTTGCTAGAGGAAGCATGGTGACTTCAATGGGTGCGACCACAATTAATGGCTGTGAATGTCCTAGGAGTGGAGTAAAAAAACTAAGGAGAGCGCTGGAACAACCCAAAAATTTCAGCTTTTGAGACTAAATCTGTATAATAGGGGAGAGGGGTGAGAACCAGTTGAGCAGTAGAAAAAGTTGAAAAATTGGTGCCGAGTCCACAAAGGAACCAGTACACTTTATCAATGTCCTCGACAGGTCTACCAATGACATGAAGTTGGTCACAAATTGTTTTGAAGGTACGAGCATACGCAACATGTTTGGTGTCACGTTTCATCAGCTGCAAGTCATCCTTGAGTCTCAGTTCACGAGCTTTCAAATGATGGTTGAACGTAGTTACCAACGCGAGCCAAACGTCATGTGCCATGGAGAGACCAACAACAATAAGAATGGCTTCCTCGGTGAGAGAAGAGAGTAGGAGCCAAAGAAGTCGTTAATCGACTGCTTTTCATGTCAAATATTTTGTGTCAAGTGTTGAGGAGGTTTCTGGTTGAAAGCAAGGTGGTGGAACCATAGTTCCATCAACATAGCCCAACATGTCTTTACTATCAGGAGAGGGATAAGTTGGAAGAAGAAAGTTTGATGGCGATCATATGGGTTAGATTATTGAAAGGAAGAAGATGATAAGAGAATTAGGAAGCCATTTTTACTAAACTCCATAGAAGTTAGGCTTTGAGATTTTTATTTTGTTAAACTGTGCTACACCCTCAGTTGGGGTTTTGTTTCCCATCACTCTCATGTCGAGGTTTAATCTGGTACTTAGATTCGCCACTTCAGTCGTGACCACTCCAAGGGTTGTTCTCAAATCTTTAGAAAAATCTTTGACCATATGAATGATCCCTTGTTGCGCATTGTCTAAGGCTTCGACACGTTCTTCCTTTTGGGCAACCAAGCTCGTCGAGTTATCCCTACGCTTGAAGCAACCAGCATTTTTGGCCTTGTCTTATAGGGCCTCAACCCTAGGCAGTAATTCGCGAACAGGCCTTGCCTCAAGGTGGTCAGTCATCTCATCGATTCTTTCAGCTTTAGCGGCAATCTCATTCATACAAGATTCCATCCAAAAGGTCTATTCCATCAGGAATTTCACTCAGGTAGAGTAATTGTTTTTTGATTTCAGCTAATTGATCAGCCTGGGACTTGTCAGTTGTTTTGTAACGGACATGTTTGTGTAATGCTTTCCAAAGAGCTGACTTGACTCTGATACCACTTGTCACAATCGCACTTTTGGAGTATTGGAACAGCGATTGTGGGACACTTGTTCTATTTCAGCGAACAAGTGAGCTGTAAAAATTCAGGCACTGCAGACAACGTCAACGTATGTAAGGGCCTCGATTCATGTGTGAGGAAAATGTTTTAGAAAACATGAGCGAGAAAATACATTTGAAAATGATTTGAAAGAATTGAAGAAAACAGCGTTACATGACTATTGATATGAATCCAACAACTGATAACTTTCATGTACCCGAACGAGCAATTACAAGAAGCAATACAAAGAAGATTCAAGTATCAAATCAAGAAAATAATGGAGTGGCTGATTGGAAGGTGATTAGAAGACTTGCCATTTGTAGTTGAATTACCAATTAAGACAATTTATGAATGCCTTATTTTCTTCCATTTGTATTTAATAGCATTTATTAGTGATTTGTAGTTGGTGGTTAAACTTTATTATGTTAGGGTTATCTTGTGGGCCTATTTAAAGGCCTGTAATATTCAATTTTGAAAGAAAGTTGTTGAATACAAATAAAACCTTTGTGTTTTCTTGATACCTTTTTGGTGTTATTCTTTTTCAAACATTGCTTTAGGTTTGATGTTTAAACCGATTCGTTGAATTAGTTTTGATCAAACTCATTCTAGAGTGAGTCGTCTTGGAATCTAAGAGTGACTATCATAGATTCCAAGTTCGATCTAAGAGTCATTCATCTTCTATCCAACTCTTGGTTGGAATCAATTCATTAAGTTAGCTTTCTTTGTGAACGTTTGCAAGGATTCTAGAAGGACCTCTAGCTATGCAAAATCCACCATTGTTGGCGCTTATCAACTATAAGCAAATAAAGAAACAAGTGACAACTAATCATATCCCTATACTACATTTCGGGGCATTTACCTCTGGTGGGTGTTAGACATGATTTTGGTGAACGATCATACACCCCCATATTGACAGAACATGAAAATAGTAAGGACATATCTAAGATAAAAGCATGCAAAAGGGGTTTGGAATGAGCATGTGGCCATGGACAACACGTCCTGGACAAGCATGTCGAATATGGATTTATTGCACTATTTCTTGGTCTTGAAGCATGTCAAGTTGAATGTGAGATTTTTATTTCGCAAAGAAAATATGTCAAAGATATTATGAGTAAATTTAGTATGCTTAATTGTAACCGTGCAGTCACACTAACGAATATTAATGAGAAATTACAACATGAGGATGGAGCAGAAATGGTAGATGTTAGAAGGTTCAAAAGCTTGGTTTGGCGGATTAATTTACTTAATGCACACACGACCCGACATTGCATTTCCTGTTGGTATTATTTCTAGGTTTATGCAACATCTTTCAAACGTTCATTATGGAGTAGGAAAAAGAGTTCTGTTAGGTTGTTTGAACTATGGTGTAATAGCCCAAACAAAAAATCATAAATAATGAAATAAATAAAGAAATAAACCAATAAAAATAATTATAAAAAAATAGTTTAAAAAAATAATAATAAATAAAAAAAAAAAAAAACAACCTTTCCCCACTTTTCTCCACTAACCTCTCATCCCTTCCCACAGTTATCTCTCCTCAACCCATCCTTATGAAAGTAACCTGCAAAAAAACAAAAAAACAAAAAAGGTCTTTGAGAGAAAAGTAAAATGGTTTTCAACACGCATATTGCAGATTTAGAGATTTTGGTATGTTATTACAGTAAAATCCTATCTCAAATTTTCTCTTCCTTTATAGTTATGGTTATAAGAAATTAATTTTGGATCGGATCTTCCTTCCTTTATCCAATATTTTACCAGCTCATGTAATAATCTGATGGTGTTAATATAACACATGCGGAAGCAATTTGGATCTTAAGCACTCTAAGCACATCAATTCTAGTAAATTAGCTAGCATGTTCAAAACCATTAAAACTCAATGAGTTTGAATACTAACCTTTTGTTGCTCAAGTTTCTTCACGAACCAGTTTTGAACCACCACTAGTGTCTTCTCCACTATTCTCCGGATTTAGAACGGGATTGTGGAATCCGATGAGTGACTAAACTTGGGAGGGATTTAGTATATATGAAGAGAGAGTGATGAGATAAGGAATCACTACAAGGGGAGTAAGATTCGGATTACCTTGTTGATCGAATATCTCAAGGCAAGAACATTGTTTGAGATTCGAATCACTCCACAAGAAAGATCTATCATGTCTAGCTTAAAAGATTCTTGTTGATCAAATATCTCAACACAAGAACACTTGTTTGAGATTCGAATCACTCCACAAGCAAGATTGATCATATCGAGCTTGAATGATTCTACATGCAACCTAAACTACATAGAATTGCAAAGAAACTTAGCCATTGGCTAAAAAAGAGCACAAATGCTTCTTTAATAATATTTTTCAAGTTTGCTTACAAATACAACATATAAGGCTTTTATATAACCTCAAAAATGAAACTATTAAAGGTATTCCAAGAGTTGTAACATTCATACTTTATGGCCATAATTAGTCATTATGTAAATGTAACCGAAATTAAATAAAAAGTCTTAAAATACAATAACTCTAAATTACTCTAAATTGTAACCCACCCAAAATTTACAATAATCAAACTTCATTCTTCTTCAATGTAGCATGAATTGAAACATCTTTTGATAATTTTGACAACATTTTCTTCACATCTTCATTGAAGTATATTGTATGATTGATGTCTCTTGGTTCATATCATTCCCACTTCTTCAAGAGGATTCGTCCTCGAATCTATTTGTGTAACTTTGCTGCAAAAAATAAGTTATGGAAATACGACGGACCTCACAACACACTCTCAAGAGTATATGCTCAAGGAATTTTAGGCCACTCTGTTTGCACTCATTTACACAAATGAAGCTCTCATTCTCACCTCTCAAATTTTTTAGTAGAGCCCAGATTGGATTTTTTATTTTGGATCGATTAAAAACTAAAAAGATAAAAATCAAATTGAAAAGAAACGCAAAGGAATCATATATCCGATCTTGAGCCAGAAGCTCTGATACCAAATGATAAGATAAGAAAATCTGACAAGGGGAATAAGATTCGGATTACCTTGTTGATCGAATATCTCAAGGCAAGAACATTTTTTGAATTCGAATCACTCCACAAGAAAGATCGATCATGTCTAGCTTGAATGATTCTTGTTGATCAAATATCTCAACGCAAGAATACTTGTTTGAGATTCGAATCACTCCACAAGCAAGATTGATCATGTCGAGCTTGAATGATTCTACATGCAACCTAAACTACATAGAATTGCAAAGAAACTTAGCCATTGGCTAAAGAAGAGCACAAATGTTTCTTTTACTATATTTTCCAAGTCTCCCTACAAATACAACATACATGGCTTTATATAGTCTCAAAATGAAACTACTAAATGCATTCCAAGAGTTGTAACATTCCTACTTAATGGCCATAATTAACCATTATGTAATTGTAACCTAAAGTAAATTAAAAGTCTTAAAATACATTAATGAAATACAATAAATCTAAATTACTCTAAATTGTAATCCACCCAAAATTTATAACATGAAACTTCATTCTTCTTCAATGTGGCATGAATTGAAATATCTTTTGATAATTTCAACAATATTTTCTTCTCATCTTCGTTGAAGCATATTGTATGATTTATGTCTCTTGGTTCATATCAGAGAGTTTGTGAGAGGTTTTTCTCAAGTTTTTTCCCAAGGAAGACCTTCCATGTACCATGATCACTCAATTTATAGAGTCATGTTTGCATGTTCATGCAAATTTGAAATCACCAAATTTTGACACTCAAAATTCCACTCAAATGTTTGGGATTATGTAACGACCCTAAATTTCCACATATCTAGAGTCGCCACTAACGTCTCATGCTCATCTCTAATGCAGAATAAAAATCTAAGCATGCTCATCTTTATTAGCGGAAAAATTTAAAAACTTCAGAATACATTAAAACATTGGAAAACACTACCGGACTTACGTGTTTCAAACATCGTGCTGGAGTTCAAAAGACAAAATAAAACGATTACAAATTAATTAATATAAATGAATGAAATGCAAACGCCCTATCCTAACGAAGACTAGGAATTTTAAATATGTAACTATCCTATGCACGCGCCACAGTCTCTGATCACGATGCCACCGTCAACCGTACATGGGAGCCTTGCCTTTACCTGAAAAACAATATGGCACATGGCCTGAGTATTTTTCGAAATACTCAGTAAGTGACCCCACTATAGGGGCCATGCTAATGCAAACACATGCAATCATGAATAGGGACCTATCTCTAATCATCTTAGGGGTGGCCTCCAGTCTCGGACAAATTGGATGTGTAGTACTTCCCTACACACGACTCACACGTGCGAGTGTGCGTCCTCAGGGCGCTCGCACACCCCCTGGACCCTCTGGTCAAGCTAATCTGTAGCGACGTCCGGAGGTCAGCGGAACCCCATAGTGTCATGCGCCTCATGAACACCCTCATCTGTGTGCTTTCGCACCTGTGCGCATTCGCGCTCATCATAAGGTGCGCGTCCGCACTCATCATCTCTAGGGGAAGTAGCCCTATGCTTATGAACATACAAAATGCATGAGGTCCCTCTAAATCCATCGTAATGTCTCTTCTGACACAACCCTCTAGTCTCATCTCTTTGTTACTCTAGGTAACGTATATCGTGGATATTTATATTAATATCATTTTCATGCTCTTAGGGTTGTGTCCTACGTCGATCTAACGACATGATGCAGTATGGCACTCATCATCATCTAGCATGCTCAATATGGAAAACATCATCATATTAAGGTAAAAATCATGCAATCATCATGCTCATCATAATGCCACAACGTGCGTCAAACATATTAAGCGTCACTCAACAAAATATGTATAAACTGGCACATATCATCAAGCATCATACAATCTATTTAGCCTATCCTATAGTAAGGCCACTTACTTGGTTGGCCTCGGCCGAAGTACTCCCTAAATAGCTAAACGTAAGCTCCCGTTCCGTGAGAGCTGCTTCCTACTTCGCTGGGTTTGTTTCCTATCACGCTGTTCACCACTTTCCGTTAGTATTTCACAATTAATTTACCTATAATTTAATAAATGTGAAATACGGCTCTAAAACGGTCTCGGATACCTTAATCGGGGCCGAAAATAGATCCGGGAGGGTCGAAACAGTGGAAACCGGGCTGAAAATAGGTGAGCCGAGCCGAACAGCCGCTGGAGCCGCCGGAGGAGCCGCCGGAGCGTCACCGGAGGGAGCCCGAGCCGTTTGCGCCGAGCCGAGCCGAGGACTGCCGCGCCGCTGTGTGACACGTGGCAGCAGCAGAGAAAGCCACGTCGGGCGGTAGTGTCGGGTCGAAGCGCGGGTCGGAGTCCGGTTCGGGTCGTGGTTTGGGTCGCGGGCTGTGGAAGGCTACTGGGCCAAGGCTAAACGTTGGG